>NC_068937.1:42076763-42364263 GCF_016801865.2 Culex pipiens pallens | reverse complement strand
CGCGTGGAGCAGGTTTATTTTCGCGCCAAAAAACCAGTGCAAAAAAAACGAGACCTGACAAAAAAGCCAACAACTCACTGCAAAATTCATGAATTAGTATTCAGAGGTGCATAATTAGTCGATAAATTTTAACGATTCGTCAAGAAATAAATTAAAAGTTGAACCGCTTAACTTTCTGCTCAGTAAAAGCGTCAGGCAGCGTTCAGCAAATCCAGTTCAGTGGCTGACCGATGAAAGTGACAGTGACCGTTTGGCTGGAGGAGTGCGCGCGCCCGCATAAAATTTATGCTCGGCAGAAGCAGTGCCTTAAAATTGATGACGAAATAATTGTCACAGTTATTTACAAAGGCTGTCAGCCCGAATGTGTTTGCCAATTATGCAAGCCGGAGAGCTGATTGATTGGCGCAGCAGCGTGAACGCGAACCTGACCGTGTTTGAAAAGGTCAACTTGAATGGGGAGGAAATTTCGAGCGTGACACGAGAAGTAAATGGAGCATTTTGAAAACATGTTCCTTTAGTTGACGCAAAAATGCTAGCTCACTTCTTACTGAGCTGTTTAAACCTTGATTTCAGTTTAAAACCAGTCTAAGAAAACTATACCCAAAGTACTGATATGCCAACATTAGTTGCTCGATGGAAATATATGCCGTTCCACTAAATCTTCACAATTTTATATATCTCAACAGAAAAATACAAATTGAAACAAAAAACATAAAATCTAAAGAAAAAATCATATAAAACCATCAAACTCTTGCTAACAAGAGCGCCACCATTCAACCCGTCCAATAACCGCGGTTGTCAAATCAGTGTCATCACAATAAACCGTGCTGATCATTTATCTCCCGATGCAGAGGCGACTCGTGCCTGCTGCTTCTGACTCAAAGTCGAATGACGTGTTAATCCTTTTCAAAGCGATCCGCGCGCGCACGCTCTCAAGCTCTTTATGCTTTCTGATGTATTCATCCGTCATTCGTCCACTCTCAACACTTCTTCAACCGCTTTGAAAAAAAAGTCCTCCCTTTGTTGGCGCTTTTTGTTGCAGATCAAAGATCGTTTGACGGTTGACCATATACAATAACAAAGGTGAATTTTGTTATTTTAAAATTTTCGGACAAAGCAGGAACCAACAAACATGAAAAGCCCATTTTTCATCCGATTGATCGACGTGCCTTCGAATACAAAACGGTAACATTGAAAAATAACAATCCCTGATTAAATTCAAATTTGTTAATAGGATTCTAATCGGGGGGGCCCTCTCCGACCGTCTGGATCTTCTTTGGCTCTCACTTATGATCCTTCGGCGGGACGCGGCGACTGCGCCGCCCGGGCAGGGATCAGGATCATCGCGCGACTCATAAATACATCATCATCAAATCAGCGGGGAAGCAAATCCCATCTACCGCGAGGAGAGGCATATCCGGGACCCGTTGGAAACTTTGATGGATTTTTCGAACAACCCGAGAGATCGGGCAAGGTTGATTAGGCACAAGAAATCGGCGTGGTCCACTGTCTGTCTGGACTGGGATGCTTCTGAAATCGGGAAGCTCATCAGAGGATCAGCTCAGAGCGAGAAGGTTTCCTTTCCGGAGGGATGATGCGATTAGAAAACATTATTCGGGAATTATGAAACGAGAAATGGGAAATAATGACGTGATTTATGATTTATTTTAAAGGTAAAGACTGAGATACGATCATCTCAGTCGATTTCACGTTCAATTTAGTGGTGAGTTCGCATAAAAGCTTCTTAAAATGCTTGAATCTAAATATACTGAAATACCAAATTTAATCGAGATAACTAATCTATCATCAAGCGTTGGGAATTTTTTTGGAGATTTAATACTCTATGCATATTAGATTTTTTTATTAGAAAATTATTAAATTTAAAAACAACAAGTTTCAACAAAAAAAAGAGTGATTAACAGAATGTTTTATATGAGGGTAATTCCCGCCAACTCACACTCACCCCTCTTCGATATCCGTGAAACTTTGTCCTAAGGGGTAACTTTTGTCCCTGTTCACGAATCCGAGGTCCGTTTTTTGATATCTCGTTACGGAGGGGCAGTACGACCCCTTTCATTTTTGAACATGCGAAAAATACGTGTTTTTCAATAATTTGCAGCCTAAAAAGGTGATGAGATGGAAATTTTGTTTCAAAAGGACTTTTATGTAAAATTGGACGCCCGATTTAATGGCGTACTCAAAATTCCGAAAAAAAACATATTTTCCATCGAAAAAAAATTTGAAAGGTTGCCATTTTTCGTTACTTAACTGTAAATTTTTTTGGAACATTTCATTTTAAGGGAGATATAACGTACTTTTCGAATCTTCATTAACCCAAAAAAGTCATTTTTCCAATAAGATCAATATTTTTGATTTTAAAATTTCGTGTTTTTTTCTAACTTTGCAGAGTATAACAATGTTCTACAAAGTTGTAGAGCAGACAATTACATTTTTTTTTTCAAAATATAAACATATGTGGTTTGTATATAAACATCACGAGTTATCGATTTTTCGAAAAAAAAAGTTTTGAAGGTACTTAGGGTTTGTGAGTAAAAAAGTTTTTGATTTGCCGCCCGAATATGAAGCTTGTAAGAGCAAGAGCTTGCGGGCCAAATGTGGAAAATATTTAGGGGTCATCCATAAACCAATTGTCAACGAGGTAGAGGGGGGACGGGTCTGAGATTTCGAAAAAAAAACTTGGTTTGTGGATGGTCCTTTATTTTTATTCATAAAAAAAATAATAACATTATTTTTATCGATAAACCTTTTACTTATTTCTATTATTTGAAATTTTATTAAATGAGATGTATTTGTTGAATGCTTTTGTCATTTAAATACTTGAGAGCAGAAAATTGCATTAAAAAGAACTATCTAACGTTTGGGTGAAATTAATAAAATGTTGAAAAAAATATGTTGATGGGAGTGACATACATATTGAATAAAGTGCACCTCATGGTAAACCACATGGAGTGATGTTCCAACAAGTTTGCCTCAGATATCAATAAAATTTAAAATATAAATTTTAATCTGTCTGAATTAGAAGTCATCACTCGACTCGTAATCCAAATGTTCGAATCTTGAGGAGGAAGGTATGATAGTTCAACACAAATGTTAGATCTAACCCATAGAAAATAATGTATTTTGACTTTTGTATTTATACGAAAGATATACTTAAAATTTTCGCAGATTTCCACTTAAGACACTTAAATATTTATAAAATCACTTTAAAGATTGGTTAAAGCACTTTTTCTCAAAAATCACATTCTAAATTGTGAAAACTACGATATCCCAAGTCGACTTTAATCCTACCTTGCTTGTGTAAAAAAATATTTTGCTTAAACAATTTTACACAACGTTTTCAAACAAATTTAGGTTGTTGTAAAATTAAGTTAGGCCGATGAAAATCTTGTTCAATTGAAATGTATATGTCTTGTCTATTCAAATGTAAATGATTATGCATTTTCCTTAGTTGATTATCATAGGATGTTTGGGCATTAGCGTGGCTCACGGATATATGAAAAACACAAAAGTGTTTAATTTCGAGTACCTCAAATTGAATTTACAAGCACTATGACCTCAGAAACTAGCCTGAACTTGGTTAATGTTTAGTTGTTCCACTCTTGACCTGAAATTATAATGAAACTTCAATAAATTTTATTATTTATTTTAAAATTTTTAACTGTTCTTCGAGATAGTTTTTCTTTACCCTATATTGCCTTCCTCACTGAGGTAAGGCTATAATCCTGCTCTAAAAATGAACTTTGTATAAAAACGTCGTAGACCCACCTTCATGTATACATATCGACTCAGAATCGAAAACTGAACAAATGTCTGTGTGTATGTGTGTGTGTATGTATGTATGTGACCAACAAACTAGCTCATGTTTCTCGGCACTGGCTGAACCGATTTGACCCGAACCTGTTGCATTCGACTTGGTTTAGGGTCCCATAGATCGAGTTTTATACAGATTGAAGTTTCGATAAGTAGTTCAAAAGTTATGTATAAAAATGTGTTTTCACATATATCCGGATCTCACTTAAATGTATGTAAACTATGTCCGGTTCCACCATCCGACCCATCGTTGGTTAGGTTATCAAAATAACTTTCCAACGAGTCCAAAATATTGATGATCTGGCAACCCGGTCTAGAGGTATGGCCACTTAAGTGATATTGATGTACTTTTTGGTAGCCGGATCTCACTTAAATGTATGTAAACTATGTACGGATCCATCATCCGACCCATCGTTGGTTAGGTTATCAAAAGACCTTTCAAACGAGTCCAAAACATTGAAGATCTGGCAACCCTGTCTCGAGATATGCCCACTTAAATGATATTGATGTACTTTTTGGAAGCCGTATCTCAATTAAATGTATGTAAACTATGTCCGGATCCACCATCCGACCCATCGTTGGTTAGGTTATCAAAATAACTTTCCAACGAGTCCAAAATATTGATGATCTGGCAACCCGGTCTAGAGGTATGGCCACTTTAGTGTTATTTATGTATTTTTTTATTCCGGATCTAAAAAATAGATGAAATTTTTGTACAATTCCATCATATCAGCCATTGTTGGTAATAAGTGAGGAAGGCTCCAACCACATAGGTGGATTAAGTTAGTTTTTTTGTTTACAAATTAGAGGTTTCTTATAGGTTTTGATCAGGGGAACAGCTTTGTAGAACATCACAAAGCGCTAGGAATTAATCCCGGAAAGATACAGGCAAGTTTTTAGAGCACGGTCTTTTTTTCCATACTCCAAAAAATATCCTGTATCATTTCGGGATCAATTCCTAGCGCTTTGCGATGTTCTACAAAGTTGTTCCTTGAATCAAAATCTATAATAAACCTAAAAATGGGAAAATTTGACTGGGTTTTGGGAAACATTCTCTAAGAAGTAAGTCCCATAGTAAATTTTTAGAAGTTCCATACTAGCTTCAGGTGGAAGTACTAAGCCTTAACCAAAGGGTGGTTTTAGCATGAAAACCTGCCATATTATATATTTTTAGAAAGGTTTTGAAATGACCTTTCTTGTGGATAAAGAATTTTCAAGATCTGACATACCTATCTAAAATTACAAGCAGTTTAAAAAATGGTCTGAATTTACATAACCTCAATCTATTTCTCCATAGGTTTTTTCCTTCCTCACTGATCGTCATGAAAAAGCCGTGTAGAGGGATGCCATTTTCCTCAAAGGCGGTGTCTGTATAATCTTGATAAAAAGTCTGTAGGCAGTCTGTTTTTATTTACTCATCACTTATTTTATTAGGACCTCTTAGGTGCTGCTATCACGTTTAGGGGAGATCCATAAACCACGTGGACACTATAGGGGGGTTGGAATCACTCTATAAATGAGAGGAAGGCACCAACCACCTAAAGGTGGATTAAGTAACGTTTTTCATTAAAATGTTGAATTCGTCCATGTCTTGTATTTTCGTTTAAAGTTTCTTTCCCAGGCCTAGTTTTCGTTCAAGATCAATGAAAAAGAAATTAAACAAAAAGTGTCACAAAATGCTATACACATTTATATAGTTGGCCTACTGTCAAATAATTCAAAATATCAAAGAATCGGTGAATTATATTTTCTATCTAAAGTGCTATTGCAGATTGCAGCGATTTTTAGACAATCGTGCAACTTGTGGAAAGCTCTCCAACAAAGTGCACACCTCAAACTACAGCAGAAAAAAACTGTCTAAGACACACACCCTAGTTCGAAACTGTTCTAAAGTGTTCGAAAGCAACAAAGCTCAGTCGAGACACGCACCACTCTATGCGAGCGGTGGGGAGAAGGGGTAGGATTTCAAGTGTGCAAATATTTGGTGTGCAGTTATGATTTTAAAGGGTGGAGAATTTGGTGCAAAGTGTGCAATATTGATTATGTATTATGAATTTAAATCAAGACCAACATTTAAAAAAGGTCGTATGAAAACATATAAAATCTACTACTAACACTTAATTCACCCAGAAAAACCTTTCCGGCTCCGTTCCGTCCACGTCATAAACCATTTCAACGCGTCTCGTCGCCACCGATCATGAGTTACGACGCAACTGCCCTCCGAAAAACGGTAATTGTAATGCACTTGCGAAAGACCGTGACGACCGTGACCATCTCCAAGTCCGGAACGCAAACCCGTTTTTCTTTCGCCGCCATTTCCAATAACCATTGAGGCGTAAAACATTTTTATTAAAATTATTGTATAAACATCGGCCGACGACTTGGCCGAAGATTTTGGAATTGAGATCAAACATCTAAACGAAAAGTGACCACGCGCAAAAGGGACCACCACTGCGCGAGTTACTTGATGGGTCTTGCTTATCTTTTGAGGTCCGTGACGTCTGGAAGAATGGGCTGGAAATAGTTTAGACTTTTAAAGTCGGCTCGACCTTATCTGGTTCATGTCTACGCAATCCCTTCAAATTAGGCAGGTTTTTGTCATAACTGATAAAATTCTCCAAGAAGTCAACTTGAAAACCCTTCGTCTGTTTTCAACCGCAAAACCTGCGTCGTGTGGCCCCTCCGAAAAAAAAAACTGGTTCAGAAAAGTGCGCATTTTTATGCCAAATAATTTCCCCCCAGAGCTGCGTAGGAAGCTTTACCCGGGCTCGCTCAAGTCTTTAAATTTTATAAACATAATAATAATAACGTTAGGCGGCCCCGGCGTCCGACGCAGAAATCATTAGGCCGTTTCACGTCTTATCGTGTAGATTTTTCGAGGTTAGGTTTGGGACTCGCGAGCGCGCGCACGCCAGGCGTTTAAAAGAAACCAGAAGTGCAATGCACATCAAATGCAGAGCAGAATTTTTGGTGGGTTTGGAAGAAGCTAGATGGTAGAAATTGGAGGAGTTGGAAACGTGATGAAAAATTATACCGTACAATTTTCGCTTCTGGGAAGGTTTGGGCAGAGTGAGGAGTACGTAGCAGTGTGGTGAAGATTTGTTTAGTAATTATAAAGAATAATTGAAACATTTATTTTAGCATAAGGGTTCATGATTGTGATTGTTTAAACAAACCAAAATGGTAAATAAGTTGATACATTTGAGTGAAGGTGAGTTATGATAGCATAATTATGAAGTATTAAAGTTTAACTTGCACTCCAAAACACTCAACAACTAAACGCGACGGTCATCTCAGATCCAGACTTCAGAGTTAGGGATTTCGTTCTCCTGAGCCAGCGAAAATTGTGAAACCTTGCTGATCAAGTACTACAATATAATTGTAGGGTCTCAATCATGTTTCCGATTGATCGAGGGTGACAATGACCATTCTGACAACTTTTTAAGATTGTAGTGCATGCTTTTCACTCGGCATCAAATACACCGTTTAACAGGTTTAACCAGCACCGTTTCGGTGCTGGGATTTTCCACGATACGACACCTTCAAACCTCCGGAAGTGGATACGAACCGCTTTCGCCGACAGGATCAAGACCATTTTAGATTTTTCGTCCCTACGATGGTGGACGGAATGGAATGGTGTTGGGGCATAACACGATTATGCATCACACAAACTACAAAATCAACTGAGGACGCTGACTCTTCTAAATAAAAATACTCACACTTCTCATTAAAACCCATACCTTGAAATTCTGGTCGACTAGAAATATTATCGGAAGTTCAACAACGGCACAACAGATTAGAAGAAGCATTTGGTATTCGTTTGAAGACATAGAATTGAGAAGATTTTTTGTAACACGTGTGTAACTAAAGAAATAAGTTGGGCTTGCTGAAGCAACCCTTCCTTAGAAGAGGATTACTTGATTTCAAGTACAGACATCAAAAAGTTGAGTTCATACATAATTCATAAATTTTTAGTTAATTCTTAGATTTAGGGATTAGATTTTAGATTTTTCTTAGACTAGGGGTTTTCTCAATGACGTTGAACAGATAATCTCTGGTTCAACAATCAACTTTTTCGGAAATAGTCGATGTCGGTGATCCGGTTCGAAGGACCAAAAGTATCCATGCTTTATGAAGAGTGTTTATACTGCTTAAAAATGCACTATGTCATCAAATTATGAGGTTGGCGTTCTGCAACGTTGCCGCTTGTTTACTTTTGTTATGTTGAACTACTTAAACATTACGCAAGAAGTGCAGATTCATGTTTGAATCTCGTTCCTAAGTTGTATAAGCACTGTTGTGATGTATGTATTTATTTTATTAATGGGTATTGTTTGTTCGACCAGTCTTCTATGCAGATGCCCTTATTCGAGTCTGAGTATTCGGTATACAAGACCAAAACTACGCACATGCTTAATAAAATATGCATATATTGTAAATAACGGTGAGCAGAGACCTTCCTCAATGCAGGGACTCTACAAAATACCTCAAGGTCGGCAAGCTTATCCACACTAACTTTAATGGGACACAGAAAAACCATTTAAGTTACCAAACGAAACACCTCGTTTATTAATTTTTATGCACAATTTATTCTCCCACTTCCTTCTACTAACTTCTTTCACCTTTCCTAACCTCAACTTTCCCACTTTCTTATCTGACCTGTTTCTTCCGATTTCAGATGAAGAGTAGGAACCAATCATCACCACTTCGCAACTTTCAAATGTTCCTATCATGCTAGTCAATCACAGCGCCGGCCACGACAAGTGGCAAGACACGGGGAAGTGGATGGGATTTTTTTTAGTCCGATACTTGAGTGATGAAGACCGCTAAATCGGCTGCGTCTTCGACAAAGTGTCACGTGAGGTTTGAGGGGGTTAGTAAGATGGGTGTGAAGCCAGGATGCACCGTGGTAAGTGATGCGGTCGGTCAAATCAATTTATAGTCCTTTATTCTTCGTATGTTCATAGATTCATCTTGAAAGCTTTCCAATTCGGTTCACACAGTCAGTTCTTGAATTCAGTGTTGCATTTTCCTGTTCTTAGGTTCACAGATTCCAATCAAGTTTCTTGGATTCTTATAGCATTCTTAATCCTTCTAGTCAACTAAGCCTTGATGGTCTGGTGGTTAGCATTTTTGTCTGCTGACCCAAAGGACGGGGGATCGAACCCCACCGCGAGCTGATGAATTTTTCGTTCATATTCAAGTGTTCAGAATTCCTTATTTCCATAATTTCTCGATAGGAGCAGATGGGAATCGAACCCAGGACCTTACGTTTACAAAGCGAACAGCGTAACCATTCAGCCACGCCTACCCCCTAATTTTTGCAATGGCCTTAACTGATTTTCACATAAATTTAATTTCCCTAAATCTGTATTCTTTTTTATTTAGAACATTTCTTAAATGTTGTTGGGGGAAAACCCGCAACTTTCGAGCCATAGAGAAGTATGGTCAAAAATGTTGCCGCCGAGTTACGAATTTTGGAAAAATTAGTGATTTTTAAACAACAAATTCAAATTTTAATCATCATTTTTTGACCTAATTTTAATGTAAAATTAAATTTGCAATCAAAAAGTACTTTACACATTTAAAAAAGTGCCCCGTTTTCAAAATGTAGCCACCGAAAATTTGATTTCAGCGAAATATTTGAACTTTTACAAGTTTTGAAAATAGTGACCATATCTGAAAATATTTTTTTAATTGTTCAGAAAATTTGCTACAAAATAGTCTAAGAGAAGATTGGACCTCTGGATGTTGAGATACCGCGGCTTAAAGAAAAAAGAAACAGGAAAAATATTTTATTATTCAAAACATTTTTTCGAAGAGATCATAACATTTCACAAATGTTTCATTTTTCAACATTTAAAATTGGACCATTATTTGCTGAGATAATGGCATTAGAAAATGTGGGAATGTTTGGATGAGACTTTAAAAACTTCAAATTTCCTGTTTCTTTTTCTTTAAGCCGCTGTATCTCAGCAACCAGCGGTCCAATCTACAGTATCTAAAAAAAAAAAAAGTATTTACACCCCTTGGACACTATGCACATTTCATGATGAAACATCTAAAAAATATAATGTTGACAGAAACCTAGTACTGCGTTTCGTTCAGATACTCATGCCAAACATTAAACATTTTAGAGTGGGTAAAACATCGTTTTGGGGGTCTTTGTATCGATAGAATAGATTTTTATTTGGAATTTCGTACCAACCCGGAATAACGTCGTCGGTAAATCCGTCTGCATCCGAACCGGTCCACGATTCACTAGTCAACCTAAGTGGCATCGGAAAGGGCATACAATTTCCTATCTTTTGATAACCAAACATCTAGGTTTTCTATAAAACCCACGTTTTTAAATACCTCGGCGGCAAATTTTTTAACCATACTTCTCTATTGCTCAAAAGGTGGAGGTTTTTGTCCCCTTTAACATATTAAAAAATCTCGAAAATGAAAAAAATGGATTATCGGAAATTGAACTATTGTGAAAAAAGTTAACTAAAAACTCGGCTTTTTTTCATTGTACCTATTTTTTTCTGAATAGTCCTTATCAATACCTACAACTTTGCCGAAGACACCAAATCGATTAAAAAAATTCTTCAAAAGTTACAGATTTTCAAATATTTAGGTAAACCATTTTTGTATGAACAGCTGTCAAAATTGTATGGGTGAACCAATGACATAAAATGGCTTCTTTGATCATAAGGAAACAAAATTTGAGCCAAATAAAAAAAACATACAAATAAAATCCATTTCCTGTTTTGGTAGAGAATTACTCAACTTATTCTTGTATCAACTATCTTGAATAAATTATGACTCAAAAGCTGCGACATTCAGGTGGAGCATGGAAAAATACCTGCATATTAGAACTCAAATGCACGACTTTTCTTACAAAAGCACACTTAAAATCGTCAAAATCACCGCCCGTGAAACCAGCAAAAACATCCCGCGAACATGTTTTCGTTTGCATTAGAACTTGCTCCATAACTTTTGATGTGAGCGGATAAGTGCGCCCAAAATCCAAACTCAACATTTTTTTCAAAAGCCCCCAAGAGCGACGCTCCAAATATTAATGACAAACAATTTTTTACCGGCTCTTGCGCCCAAATCTTGGTCACATTTATTAGCACTTTAAGGGGTTTTCCTTTGATTTGACAGCGTCGTATCCCTAATGATGGCTCGTGTACTTTTGGCGAAACTTTCCCGAAAAACAACTTTTGTTCGGGACTGATAAGAGCCGTCCGTGTAAGCCATGACCGACGGCGTACGACGGGGACGACTCTCCGGAATGTTGATGTTTTCTTTTTGCTGACGTTTCTGAAGTTTTGGAGCTGGAAATGGATGAGAATTTTGGAAGAATGCTCTTAATACGAAGCTGTGGTTTAATAACAACATTGTTTTGCAAACAAGGTCTTCCAAAAGCCACGTCCATTTTCAGCATTCCATCGGGGGTGCGAAAAGTGCAAAGAAAGTGATGATCCTGTTTGGGAGAGTGCGCTCGCGCGAGCCGCCGGAACCGGTCTCCGGTCGGACTCCGGTTTGCCGAACGCGACCGCTCGCCGGTCGCGTGGCACTTTATGCGCCTCCGAAGGCGAAACGTGACCAGCTTTCGGCGCGCAGCAAACAACATGCTTATTTGGAGTTGTTTTGTTTTTATCCTTTTAATTTTCGAGGATCGTGGCTTGATTTGGATAGCGCTGGGAGACACACGTCCATTCACATCGGCCCCGGGAGGATCATTTTTCGGGATGATCGGAGAGTGAAATGTCGGGGATCGTCTCGGGGAAGGTTAATGAACTCAGGTTTTGAGTGCTGCGTGAGAAGTTCAAACAGAATGCAGTCTGACGAGAAAGCTCAAATATTGAGAAGGAAGTTTGATCATCTTTACTCTTCGAAGTGACACTAAATTGTTTAGTTTATCTAAGATACCAACCCTAATATTTATCATTGCCAAGTCACAAACCATTCAGGAGTAAATGTCCATACTTTTGTAACATTTTCAACATTGTGGTTAACAAATTAAACGAAACCAACTCGATCAATCATCCCCGAAAACAAGCATCCTCCAAAAAAAATGACAGCAATCAGGTGATGACACCCCAAAAACCATCACTCCAGGATCAACCTTCCGCGTGTTGTAACGGTACTTCTGCCCAAAAGTGAACCGAAACATCATCAGTAAATTTTACGAGACCTCCACCTTTAAAGACTCATAAAAGTCCAATCTGGAACGGTATAAGTGATTTTTAATTGCATTCTTCTTCTGACGAAAGGCCTCAAAAAATCACTTGCTTCCTGTTGCGGTTTTCCTGGGACGCGAGGAGGAAGGAATGTCAAAACAGTTAAGTGATCGCAGTTCATGTAAGGTGAGCGAATATTGATTTAACGCGAACATCTCCCCGCAGCAGTGAGTTCATTAATCAACTGGTAAAGAGTTGCCGAGAGGACCTTCGATTGCCTGCGGAACAAAATGAAAATAAGTTTAATTGAAATTGTTGAAAATCAGTTTGTATGTTTTATTTTAAATTTTAAATTTTTATAAACTGATTTTCACCTACCAAAACATGATTCTAATGTTCTCTCTTGAACTACAGAAAAACAGACGTTTATCTCTTTCAAATTCCATCAATTAACAATTCAACGATTAATTTGAATGATTAAAAACTCACCACGCCAATATTGAATTCACCAATCCTCATTTACACGCGTATGACAGAATGCTGAAATCAGTCGGATATTTTGATCATCATCTTATTTTAAGTCTTGACTATGACTTTGTAATAGCGAGTTTTAAAAAATTCTGGTTTTGTATCATTAAAAATCAATTTTAAAATTATAGTTTTTCAGCACATTCAGCTAGATGGGGCAAGACGAACAACCCGTTCGGGCAAAAGAAACAATGCATGAAAAAAAGTGTTTAATTACTAACAATTGAACATTTATTATTAAGAAACATAAAATTCTAATGTATTTGAAAAATTTATTTCGTTTAAAGTAAAGATAAATAAAATCGTACTATGAATTTGAAGGTTTTTTTTTTTGAAAAACTAAAATTATTCAGAAGATACATGACACATTTTCATAATTTCATTAAATTTTGTGAGGGAAATTTTTCAAACTATTTATTATCAGTTTTGATTAGAGGTGGGCAAAACCGCTCTTTTTTAGGAACCGCTCATTTTCGTTCGCTCATTAAAAAGAGCCGCTCCTTTGAACGGCTCTTTCGGTCTTTTTCAAAATATGGACGAAAAGGATATTTTTAAGAATGTATTATTTTTAAAGCTATTGCACAATGGAATTATATAAATTATTTGGCGATCTCTATGTCAACATACTTGAACCTAAACGTTTGAATGATTGAATGGCATCCAAACTTAAATCGAGGAGACTGTGGAGAAATTGCTATTTATTTGAAAATTACGTTTATTTCTGCCAAAATTAAACTAAAATTTAGCTGATATTTTATTTACAGAAAATATTCTGTTAACTCTTTTTTATATTCTGATTTGATCAATAAAGTCTGTAAACGCTGAAGTTTATTCGGGCAAAAGGATTTATTTTTTCCAAAATCTCTCAGCTATTAAATAGATTTTTGATAATAATAAAAGCAATTTAGAATACTCAAATTTGTATTCAAGTTATACTTTAATGTACGATCAGTACAAAGAAAAGTTACTTCGTTTTGTTTATAAAATCTTTAACTTTGGAATTTTAAAAAATAAGGAAACCGAAAATATGAGCTTGAAAACTATTAATAGGGAGATGGCGTCGCTATTTTTAGACCACATTTTCCACTTTTTCTCATCGAAACCGACTACTTTATCGACTTCATTTTGCTGGGCGAGATAGGACGCCGTCTATTTTTAGACGATGACTCAGCACTTTTACACTCTTGCACTTCAAAAAACCAGGTGGCAGCACGATGTAACGCCACGTCCCTATTGGTTTCCAATATGAACATCAATGTTATTGAGAGTCTATGTTGCGAGAATAAAGACCTCTCTGTTCATTCGTTCATTAGAACAGTTCATCCTATTGAGTGGCTTATATGGACAAACAACCGCCACTTAGTCACCGAACCCTGGTGGCCCATTCGGCAAAGGCACGGTTCAACATGCCGAAGGTCTTGGGTTCGAGTCTCGGTACCGGTTCTTTTTTTTATAAATGAACTTTTTTGAAAATGAACCATGAGGTTAAAAAAGAACCGCGGTTCTGTTTTTGTGAGCCATGGTTCGTTCGCTCTTTTTAATGAACCGGCTCACTCTTTTTTTTCCCACCTCTAGTTTTGATGCAATTTTATGTTTTTGTTACCCACCAAGCTGTTTCGTTGTAGCAATTTGTATTTTTTGTTTTCATACTAAAAATCCGTATGGTACACTTGCCCAACCCAACCCTAACCAACTCATTAGCAGGGGCACTAGTTATCTACGGAAAAAAAAAACATTTAGATATAAATAACACAAAAACAAATTCTTAGCCTTATTTTGTGCTTTCCAAATGTTATAAGAAAACAAAAAAATTGGAAAAAACTTCATTCGATCTTATGTCCCGTGGCGTTTAATCGTTTATCTTGCCCTATATGGCCGTATTGCCACGTTTTTTCATTTTTTTTTTTTATTCGGATGTCAGTTTTTTGCATACAAGTCTTCATGCAATTTTGAGGCTGATCATACAAAATGGGTATATAAGTGTATGGAATTCTATATCTTGAGATGGGACCATCCATAAACCACGTGGACACTGTTTTTGGAAATCTCAAACCCCCCCCCCCCCCGCCCCTCGTGGACAATCGTCCTTACAAAAAACCTTTTTTTGTATGGAGCGTGGAAAATCGCTGAACCCCCCACCCCCCAAAAGTGTCCACGTGGTTTATGGATGGTCCCGATGGGGTTTACTGATTTTGTCTCTTCGGCTAAATTGTAGGTTATGATTAGGACTTTAAAAAAATAAATATACGGAAAATCCGTTTTTTTATTATAATTTTTATTCACTAAAACATAAACATTAAGAATATGTATTTTTGGAATTTTTGTTTTTTTTTACATCTAGAGTGTTTTTTAAAAAGGTCCTCTTAAAATATGAAAAACAATAGAAGGACCTTTTAAAAAACTCTAGTTATGTTCAAAGGACTAAAAAAGATTTAAACGACTTAAGTTTTCAATTTGTTATTGCTTTTTATTGAGTTTATGAAAAATTTATCAAAAAAAGCACCTCAGTTTTTTTTAAAGGCAGAGAAAATTCCCAGTAAGTTTCTCTCTAATCGGGTAGTAAGTTTCTGAGACAAAGCCTCGTAATGAATTTGAATTAATGAAAATTAATTTCTTTTTTAAGTGTCACTTAATTAGCCTGTAATTTTTACCTGACGATATCTCGGAAACGATTGGTTCGATTTTCAATATTGAAAATAGAAACTAATATGAAATGGTGATCATACGGAACTTTGCTGTCAAATTTTATGTAAAATTGTACGCCCGATTTGATGGCGTACTCAAAATTCAGAAAAAAAACCTATTTTTCATAGGATAAAATACAAAAAAAGTTTCAGAAATTCTGACATTTTTCGCTATTCAACTGTAACATTTTTGACACATGTAGTTTTATGGAAAATTTGATATACTTTTCAAATTTGCAATAACCCAGCAGGGTCATTGAAGTAATTTTCTAATCGATTTCGGCTAAGTTGTAGGTAGTGATGATGAAAAAAACGATATATAGACAGATTTTTTTTTGTTTAATGGTATGGTCGCAGCAAATATATTTGTTTTATTTTTTTAAGACATAAAAACATGATTCTGTCTAATGTCGAGGAGGGGAAGGGGCAACAAAATAATAGAATGTAGAAAAATTTAATTTAAAAGCATTGATAACACCATTTGAATGAAAAAAGTGTTTAAAATGCATTTTACAACAGCCCATTTGAAATTTTGAAATCATTAGGCTGGTACAAATGTTATTTAAAGTTTCTATCGCCCCCCCCCCCCTTCTCTTAAAAGTTGGCCCGAAAATCTGGCGGCAATTTTCAAAAAAAAAAAAACATTGAAATTTCAAAGGTTATTTATGTGCAATCAGTTGAAATCAATTTAAAATGCATTCCCTTGCGATTAGAATTATTTTCACCATCTTTGGGTTGATTAAAAAATCTTTAGAATTTTTGAAAATTTTCGATCTTTAGTATCACAAATCTCTGAAAGGTTTTTTTTCGAGTGCTTAACAAATGTTTAACGACTTTCAAAATAGAACAAGTATCTTTTGCAAAAAAAAATAAAAATTATAAGATTAAGTTGTTCTATGTGTCATTCAACTAGACATTACGTTTTAAAAGAAAATAGGAAATTCAGTTAGAACTTCAAAGTTGTAAAACGAAAAATGTATGAAATTTTTTGATCTTCAGACGAATTTCAATTTCATGAAAAATGTTTTTTCTTGTGCAAACTTTAAAGTTTTTCTCATTTAAGATCAACACTTTTTTCATTTAAAAAAATCAATATCTGAAGAAAGTTTAGTCAAGGACCTTTATTAAAAAAAAAGTTGAAAAAACAAGCCAAAGTCTCAACATTTTAAAGAAAAAGGTATTTTATAATGCATTTCACACTAGTTCAGATTTTTCGCAATCATTAGCTTAAAAAAAATGTAAAATTTGACGAAAACAAAAAAAAATGGCGAAAAATTTCAAAAATTGAATTTTGAATAATTCTAAACATGCAAAAAAAAAAAGATTCTAAACGGCGGGGAATGCATTTTAAATTGATTTTATCTGATTACACTTGAAATTCCATTGAAATTTAGAAGTTCTTTTAATTTTTTTTTGCTCCTTGATTTTTCGAGCCGAGTTTTAAGAGGGGGTGACAAAAACTTTTTAAAATATTTGTACCAGCCTGGAAAACAACATATGGGTTTATATAATTGTTTAACATATAAACCAAAAATATGACCAAAATTCGATATTTTGAAACTTTGACTCAAAAATTTTTAAGGAAAATACTCATGAGATTTTTTAACCATTATGAGTTTTCAAAATTTCACTCACAAATTAAACAAAAAGGCACTCCAAGCATTCAAAACCCCCACCAAGAACAATTTGTAACCTCATTGTACCAATCACTATAATTCGTTCGAATCCACAAGTGTGCCCGAAACCATTCATTTACTCTAAGAACTCCCCGCGGCAATGTCAATCTCCAGAGGGAAGCAAGCCAGGTATTAAAGGTTGCATCCCTTAATGAGTCAAAAAGAAGCGAAGATCGCGCGAGTGAATGGCCCGAGGGTCCTCCAAATTAAGCCACTACACGGTTGGGTTAATTGTTTCGCAAACTGGGTGGTCGCTTAGAACCACAGCAAGAAACGGTTTTAAGGTTATGTCTCTTCCCCCACGAGGACACCAGATAAGACGCGCGCACGATCCCGCGCGGGCCCAGAACTAATTGATGTGGCGAAGGATTTTATGAGTTATCAACATGTTGGAGACATTCCTCGACCCAACTGCGCGCCGATTGAGTTAGAACCAATTTCGAAAAACACGAATCGTCCTGAACGTCGCGCTGGCATTCAGGTGTGGTCCCGGGGAATCAAATTCTACAAGTTTCGGGTCGGCTACCGTGAGAGCCTCGTTTCACGGCCGACGGCGGCGGCTAATCAATGTTCACGGGTCATTATTTTGCGTTATCTTGAGCCAGCCGACTGGCCACCTAATGTTCTTCGTCTAATCCTTGTACGTACCAGCATCGGACGACAACAAACGACAAAAGTCAATTTGTAATGGTCGGGTTTGCGGTGCGGTGACGGTGTCTACCGTGCTGAAGAGGTCCTTTCGGGAGTCCCTCTCTAATGGTTGTATTGCATGCATTTTTTTGGTTGGACAAGTCAAGTCGGGACACCTCCCAGGTGGTCGACGCTCGTTACGGATGATTTTTAGATGATAGTGCGTGGAAAATGCGGCCCGGGTTTGATTTTGGTTCGAGAGTGTGCACCCATTGAAAGAGTTCATTCATGTGCGAGTCGGGTTGAAGTGGTCAATGAAAAGTATGACTTTGTCGGATTCTTGGTTGAATCGTCACAGAATCATTATTTTCATCATCCCGGTACGAGAAGCGAACTCACGACCTCTCATCCCCTACCGGTCAGTGTTCCCAGTGAGCAAATTTTCTCTTTTAAGGGATCTGACTTTGCCGAGCCAGACGGGAATCGAACTCATCATCCTTCCCAACACTATCCCACATTGATAAATAATGTTTCTTGAGGATTTTATTTTTGTTTCAGACGCATTTTTTAAATTCCGAAACAATATACTTCTTAACCATTCGGCGGTCGTGCTAGTGTACTTTGTGCATCGTTTGTAAGGATTTTTGTAAGGAAGGTAAAAAAACGCAACTTCCGAAAGGTTGCAACTATGCATATGGAACGGGAATGAATTTTTTGATTCCATTATTCCTTTTAAGAAATCCAACTACAGCAAAAAAATAATTAAAAAAAATAATGTAAGGAGATTTACGCACTGTGCCACAAAAGAACCACTTGAGTTTGGAGCAAGTCATTCAGTAATTTCAGAATAACAAAGGAATTTCGCAGTAATTCTTGTAATTGCAAAATATCTTATTCCATGTAATTCCCAATAGTTCAAGTAATTACTGATTCTTTTCTTCATGTTTGACCTCTGTAAAAAATAATAATATAGATTCAGTATTTATCAGTCATTGAAAAGTCTAGTTAAAAATATATTCTGGCAGCAGCTTTAGTAAATGAAAGTAGCCCGTGACATATTTTCAGTAATCCGGTAATCCGTTTCGACTGGTCAGTAATCCTTGACGTAAAGCACTCTTTGGGACTATTTTTTATATCTTTTTTTCCTTTCCTCATCTAGTATGCAACGACAATTTTCAATGTTTGTAGTGGCCTCATTGTAATTTTATACTATAGATCGAATCAAAATCTAATTAAACACGGAATAATATCTATAGGACTTAAATTAGGCTGTGTATTTAAAGTTTTGGTCTGTCTGCTCTGGTCGAGGTAAAAAAATTGGAATGTCCTTTTTGAATCTGAAATAGAGGAGAAAATCAACTCGCGACAAAAATTTGAGGCGAGGAATTTTGACAGATAAACAATGTGGTATTAGATATGGTGTTCCAGTGATCTTCGCCTTTTTTCTGTTAGACTGGAAAATGGGGACAGTGGTAGCTGTCAAACGGTTAAAGTCACTTACAAAACGAACTACACGTGATTTCAGTTTGGCCAGAGAGGCAATTTTTCATTAAGAACAAAAAAAATATCATTCAAAAAATACGTGTTTTTGTATAAATATGCAGGGTTACCTTCGAGAGTGTACCAATGTTTTACAAAGTTGTTGTTTACAAAGTATAGAGACAAAAACAGAAAAAATGATGCATCAAAATAAGGGATATGCATGTATTCTTCTCGAGTTATGAGAATTTTTCCATTTTTGATTTTGACAGTTTTTGGCAACCCCTAAAACTCAATCGCGTGCTTTTGAAAGTATTTTTTAGTTCATAAAATGTTGCATAAAAATGACCCTTTGAACTTTTGTTGTTGCAAGTGCACTGTTTGAATGAGGTTGTTTTTAATAGAATACAAAAAATACCAGAAAATACCGCTCATCATAACAATTTTTTTTTTAAACATCCCCTTATTCTAGCAAAAGCCAAATCTGGTAAAAAATTGTAAAAATCATCACTTTTTCAAAAAACTTTTTTGTAGAATTCTCTAACTCATGAAGAATACACGCAAATCTCTTAAGATTATATAACTTTTTTTTGTCTGCTTTACAACTTGTAGAACATTGGAACAATCTTATAAGTAATCCTGTTACACAAAAAAAAAACTAGTAATTTTAAAATTAAAAATTGTTTACGTCGTCCAGCACGTGTAGATCAATCGGACCGCGCACTGGACTCACAATCCAGAGGTCGCCGGTTCGAATCCCGCGGCGGGCGCTCTTAAATTCTTTGTGTAAATAAGGGTATTCGGCGCCGTCGCTCCGTGCCATACTTTCATACACTTAGGAGCCCAGGGCGGCGAACGCCTTGTAGATAAAAAGGAAGACACTAGTGGTTGGTACTAGCAATGGTGGCCAACAGCTATAAAGTCAACTTCGTTTTTTTACTACACGAAAAAAATACCTTTCAGGATTATTGCAGCTTCGAAAAGAACATTAAATTTCCTGTAAAATGACATGTCTCTCGATTCTTGACAGTTGAGCAAAACTTTCAAAAAAGTTTTCAGTACCTTATGTGCAAAGAAACTAAATTATGACTTCAGTTGAAGAACTCATTTTTAAATCGAGTTTTGTGAATTCAGGAACGCATGTTTATTATTTTCATTAATTAATTGTTTTAAAACGTCATAACAATGCTTGCCATTTTGCCAGCTGTACCCTGGCGTATGATTGTTCTGGAGGAAAAGATAACCAATCCGTTAGATAAATCTTATCAAACTTGCTCTACTTCCAACAACAATCGCTGCACCAATTAACACTTCCTTGAAGCAACCCTTAATGAACCATTTTTCCGACTCATCACGCGTTATAAATCGTTTTTCACCATTATCGGCGACGCGCATCTCCAGGAAGCGCCCTCTTGATAATCGGCAAAAGAAGAAAAACAATGCTTCTGCCACCTGAAAACAACTAAACTCCTTTTGTCCGTTGTTTATAACCCATCATGCGCTGCCGCCACCACCGTCTGGGCGCTCTCCTTCGAAGAAATCGAAATCAAAATCGTTTAACGATCATTTAACACTTCCTTTCCTGACACCTTTTCTCGAGCCGGGGATGTTACTTTTCTTTTGTGAAAAAATATTATCTTGAATTTAAGGCTGCGGATTCGGGTATCTCGTTCAGCGGTTCTGACTCCAACTCCAACTGGAGAATTTGCGGCTCGGACTCACAAGTCCTGATATTGAATACTTTTAGGTGGATTGATCAACAAATTGTCTTATCTTTCGTCCTTTTTTTCCCTCATTACTTCCCGTCAGTACTATCATCTCTAGAAGGTATATTATGCAATGAAAAATCGATTGTACGATCAAATCTTTGTCCAGAATCTCGATCATCCTGGACGAATAGGACGAAAACATCGAAAGTAATAAATGATGAAGCCCGCGAGACGGCGAGAACCGGCAATATCCGGAGACCCTTTTCGCTTTCATCGCCGGGTTCGGATCTCACTTTCAAGGGATCCTCTTCGACGGTAGAAGGAACAAAAAAAAGTATGGAAAATGAAACTGAAACTTGTTCGAGAATAAATGATGTTCTTTTTCCTCTGGGCGCTTGTAATTTTCGGTGATTCTATTTCAGCGATAAGGCGTTTCTGCTCTTTTTTTTCTTTGACGTGACCGGAAACTTTGTAGAAAAGTGATCTATTTAGGACCCCTCTAGCCATCACTCAGATAAGGAACAAGCAACGGAAATGCGATGTTAACACCTTCCTGAAGACCTTCCAACGAGGGCGTTGATGAACTACCAATTAGGGGCCGGGTCTTCCGATCGGAAATCACGGCTCTTTTTATCACTTTTTTCGATCGTTAAAAGTGAAACCTCTCCTTTTAAACCATTAAATGGATCGATCCCAAAAAAATCTGACAAAGAAAAAGAAAAGAGTAGGTCATCGCAGAAATTTCACTTTCTCACACAAAAAAAAAGTAAAATCACGTCACGCACAGCCCCGATCAAAAGTAAACTGTAAAGCTGTCAAAATGACTTCATTACAGAATGACCCCACCCTGGGGAACTTTCCAAATCGTGACCTTTGGGTGGGGTCCCGGCGTCCGGTAATGATCGGCTTCTGGCGGTACAAATCACGATTGTTCAACGAAACGGTTTAAACGATCATGCGTTTGTGCGGTACTTAAGGTGGAAAATTATGGGGGCTTTTCAAAAGGGTTATTGATGGGAAATTAAGGTGCCATTCTGTGTGTGGGTTATTCGAAAATGACTTCCGGTGCGTGCACTAAAGTGAGAGTTGATTATGCATGAAGTTTTATGGTGTGTAATTACAGCTTAAGATTGTATTGCAAGCAGACAGCAATTGTTTTTTAAGCTTTAAATGCTAAAGAATTAACTTCAAATGACGGGACATTTTTTTCTATATTTATTAAGATCATTCGAAGAATCTAAAGTTTAAATGATTCAAGGACCAAATAGTTTTCTTTTTTTATTGTCCTGTCTTGAAGATAATTTCGAATTCTGTGACTGTGAAATGGTATATAATAAAAAAAATCGAATTTTAAATATCCTACAACAATCTGTTTCGCGAGTTCAATAGTTTATTTTTAAAGAATTTATAGTTGAACGTTAAAGTGTTGATGAGCCAATTTAGACAATACCTCAGCAGCAGACATTTTTCAGTTATTCAAAAAGTTATCCAATGTGTTTGATTTTTTTCATACAAAAATGTACGGAAATTTCAATGCTTACCTTTGCATCGCAATTTTCATTTTGGGGAAAAAGATGGTTTAAAATTACAAAAAGATGAATTTTGAAAAATCTGTAATGCTGCAAGGTAATTGGCTAGGCTGTATAATAGTTAAAAGGTTTCAAAGATTTCGTGAACCTGAAGTTATGTAAACCTTATTTTGTAAACTTCAAATTTTAGATCATAATGGCTAAAAAGTGACATTAAATTGAAAGCTCCGTTCTACTCTAGCTGTCTTGGGTTATAAAAAGTTCAACCAATATCGAATAGTTTAGTTTTACTTTTTATCTCGAAATTTGAGACAAGAAAACATAATTCAACATAAATTGTGAAAATATGTTTGCGTAAATTAAAAACTATTTTCAAAGGCTGTTTATCTGAATTGCATAAATTGTTGTAAAATTTAAAATTCAGTTATTTTTTCAGCATTCGTCATATTTAAGCAACTCGGTTTGTTCAATTTATAAACTAGTTGCACTATTATTTGATGAAACTGAATGGATTCAAACGATCCAATAAAAACCAATCTTTGACATTAATTATTTGAAAACCCTATTCCAGGGGCAATAACGAAAAGTTTTGGTCTAGAGGTCCAATTTTTTTTTCATATACAGCCATTCCACGTCAAACAGGAAGTCTCCAAATCAAAAGTGCTCCGATTTGCCTCAAATTTGGAGTGGGGGTTCTTTGGCCCAAATAATTCGACCCGTTTTTTTTTTTTTTGTTTGGCGATTAGGGTGGTCCTATCCGAAATAGGGTGGTTCATAAAATGGCGTTTTTCGTCGATTTTCGCAAAAACCACATTTTTCAAAAAATCATATCTCCGGAACGGCTGAACCAATTTTGGAGCGCCACAATTCAAAAGAAAGGTTATTAGTTGGGCTTTTTAGGAAAAATATGTTGAGGTCCAAAAAAAACTAGCTGAATATTTGAAAAGGTCCTATGAAAATTTCATTTGCCGATTTCAAGGTCTCGGGACCAAAGAGCCCATGTCTGAAAATATTTTTCCCTGATTCCTTGTAATATTTTACATAACATATTAAAAAATTGCGAATATCCATTAACACGTTTCGGAGATATGATTTTTTTTAACATGAAAACTGGGTTTTTCGACGCACCGCGCGCAAGAACGGGAAAATGACGGAAATGGGTATAAACCAACTTTGTTCACGTAAACTGCGATAACTTGAAAATTTCAGCGATGACCTATACATGTTTGGGTATTCAATTTTCTTTATTGAAAGACGCAACTTTTGGTACCCAGACATATATAGGTCATCGCTGAAGTTTTCAAGTTATCGCAGTTTTAGTAAAAAAAGGTAATTTTTACCCGTTTTCGTCATTTTCCCGTTTTTGTGCGCGGCGCGTCGAAAAACCCAGTTTTTATATTTAAAAAACCATATCTCCGAAACGTGTTAATGGATATTCGCCATTTTTTGATATGTTATGTAAAATATTACAAGGAATCAGGGAAAATATTTTCAGACATGGGCTCTTTGGTCCCGAGACCTTGAAATCGGCAAATGAAATTTTCATAGGACCTTTTCAAATATTCAGCTAGTTTTTTTGGACCTCAACATATTTTTCCTAAAAAGCCCAACTAATAACCTTTCTTTTGAATTGTGGCGCTCCAAAATTGGTTCAGCCGTTGGTGGTTTTTGTGGTTTTTGCGAAAGTCGACGAAAAACGCAATTTTATGGACCACCCTATTTCGGATAGGACCACCCTAATCGCCAAACAAAAAGAAACGGGTCGAATTATTTGGGCCAAAAAACCCCCAATCCAAATTTGAGCCAAATCGGAGCACTTTTGATTTGGAGACTTCCTGTTTGACGTGGAATGGCTGTTCACGATGTATTTGATATCGGAAAGGAAAAGTTTATAATTTATTTAGTTATCCTTGTTAAAAACCTGTATTAAGTTTAATTTTATTTTGAGATTTGTTTATATTCGTGATAATTGTAGAATTTCTTAAGCATTTCAATTGAACTTCTTTTCACCCATTATTAAGCATATTTAACAGCACTGAATCTTAGATAATCCCAAGATAGAATTCCCGTGATTTTTATAAACTTCAAAACTCTCAATAACGGTATTTTTTTTCTATTTTGTCCTATATTGGTTATTCATTCGAATTTGTTGGTCAAACAATAGTCGTGAATAGTCGTAAACAAAAATAAAATAGGTTCCAAAGAAAATAGAATGTCATGTGTAAAATTTTCACTCGTTAGTTTCAAAACGAGCAGGATTCTTCAATGAAAAAAACTAAGCGTTTTAGATAAATTTTCATAAAAAAAACAATTTCCCACGAAAACAGCATGATTCGGAAAAAAAATCTCCAATCGGGCTTCTGGGGGTTTCTTGGCCGAAATAATTAGACCCGTATTTTTTTGTTTGGCCATTAGGGTGACCTAATTTGGTCGTGTTAGGGTGATTCGAAAAATGGCAATTTTCGTAGATTTTAGCAAAAACCACATTTTTCAAAACAAAAAAATCATAACTCCACCCCATTTTAACCGATTTTAGCTGTCTTGAGCGCAAACGAAAGGATATGGCTTTTACGGAAAAAATAGCTAAAAGTTTCAAATATCTAGCCTAACATTTGAAAAGGTCAAATGAAAACTTAAAATGCTATTTTGAAGGTCTCGGCACCTAAGAGCCTATGTCTGAAAATATTTTTATCAGATTCCAATGAATTTTTTTTGATTCGTATGACTCGTTGACTCGTATTCAGTTTACTGGCACAAATATTATAGTTTCCCGCATGTTATTTTCTGTTAAACAAAAACCTACTACAATTATAAAGATATGTTAAGCGTATACTATTTGTGTTAGAAAAGTGATCTCACAAGAACATATAGGTTTAATTGTCTCAGTTTGAAAAAAAAGTCTTATTAATTAAACTGCTTGGAATGCTATCGTTGCTCAATCAATTTTAAATGTTGTATTTTTCCAATCAACATTTTTAAAGCAAATTAAAGTGTTCCAATCATTTCGTCGAACCTCCCAGCCTTATCAAGAGTCAGGCTGAAATTCCTACTGAAAAAAAATAATAATCTCTTATCACCTGACTCCTTTCCCAAATGACGAGGCAACTTCTGACCAGGTCGTCCCCGCCAACTAAAGTGACGATCTGATGGCTCCTCTCATGGCCCTTTCACGGCACCCCGTTTTTTTTGCCACACCACTTGAGCCGCCCAAATCAAAGAAGGACTCCCGCCGAGACCCCGGATAATCTTCCTTTCGTTTGGTTTATTTTTTGACTGTTTTTTTTACATTCACTGTCCTCGGTTCACGGAGCCAGAATTCGGTCCCAGCAAGTGGTCATTGTGTTGCGGGTACAAATTCGGCAATTTGTTTCGTTTAACCCGTCGGAGTCTTGACTCAATTACCCGGAGTCCTTCTCCAGGTTTGGCAGCAGCAGGCCAAAGAGTGTGGGATCTGCGTTTTTTGTACTCACTTCTGTGTAGAGAGGAGATATGAAGGAGGTCGCTTTTTGTGTGAAGATGATTTTAAAAGGAAACTGAGACATGTCTTCGGATAATGTTGCCAGGCTTAAAGTTATGATTTGCTGGTACTCGTAAGTCACTCTGGTAACTCTACCCCGCAAGAAAACGGCGTGATTTCAGGCTTAAACGGGATAGTTTTTCACTTACCACTTGCTGGGTTTGAATATTTATTTACCTTTCAACTACATTTATTAAATGAAATTGCGACGGAACTAATTATGGTTATTTGGCGGAGTGAAAGAGAAGCCGTTTTCTCGCTTTCGAATTTATAATGATGATCCTCCAGTTCTGTCAACATGACGGGGATTTGCACTTCTGGAATTACGAGGAGGCCGCATGCCGGTCTGGGATGAAAGGAAAAGTTGTTGGAACGTCATTCGACAGGAACAAGCTGAACATTTATTTGCAGAACAGACTATATTCACGTTCTTCGATAGTGTTTATTTCATTTGTAACTTGAACTAGGTTAAACCTGACCCGAATCCTTTAAAACCTTAAAATTAAAGAGAATTGCTGCACCAGAGCTCAAATTACCAGCTTCCTACCAAATTCAGCACTTCCTGAAAAACCGGTAGTTATTTTTGAAAAACATTTTTACACTTTCCTCTCACGTTTTCTGTGTCACCTCAATTCATCAAGTGAAAGTGCGGCTACTGCCCTATCGTGTGATGACATTCATGTTCCGTCCACACGGGAGAGGACACCACCAGAAAAGGTACACCGGTATTTCGCGCATACCGGCGATATGTTGGGCCGACATGTTTACCGATTCGGACCACGCGCCACGCGTGTTGAACCTGTTTTTGTCTCTGCAGATCCACCGGAAAACACACGTCCACGGCGCGCGGTGTTGTAGTTGTCCCACATTAATCAAAAATTCTACGCGAAATTCCCCGCCGCCGGTTCCCGTTTGCTGTCCATGGGTAGCAAAAAGAAAGGTACACAGGATCCGGACCGGTGACCCAGGACTTTGCTGTCTGAACTCTCACTTTGAGGTCAGCAGAGTTGAACACCTGTATGGTTTTAAGAAGTTTAGTAAAAGTAAACCATCAATCTTTTCTATTTTGTATTACAGCAATTCTCTACGAAATCAGTCTTTTTTTAATTTTAATTTTTGTATTTTTTAATTCGATTTAAACTTATTTGGTGCCTTCGGTATGCCCAAAGAAGCCATTTTGCATAACTAGTTTGTCTAGTTTGTCGATATAATTTCCCATTTAAATTTGGCAGCTGACCATACAAAAATAATATATTAAAACAAGCCTTACCCGAAAAACTTCGTCTTTTCCTTTTTTCGTTTGTTGACGTTTTAGCTTTTTTCTTGTTCAGCCTCCTATGATCAAAATTTGATTTTACGCAACTTTTTCCATACAATCTGCAGATTTTCCGGAATCGGTTCCAGAGTGGCCAAAGTTGCCACTTTTTGGCGTAAGAACCTTCCTTGGGCTTATACGAACCCAACGCAACAAAGAGCACCTCGATCCGACGCTCCGTATTGAACTGATTCGCGTTCGAACAAAACCATCGAAATTTTTTATATATATAGATAGATTAAAAAATCTGTATCTTTTGAAGGATTTTTTTTTAACGATTTAGTGTCTTCGGCAAAGTTGTAGGTATATATAAGGTCTACAGTGAATAAAATTATACACTGTAAAAAAAGTTTTGGTGATTTTTAATTTCACTTTTTATCACTAAAACTAGATTTGCAAAAAAATACTATTTTAATTTTTTTTTCATTTTCTGATATGTTTTAGGGGACATCAAATGCCAATTTTCTAGAAATTTCCAAAATGTAAAATCTTTTACCCAGCTGTGAAGTTTTGAATCAATACTGATTTTTTCTGATTTTTTGAAAAAATCAAAATATTGGTCCCAAAAAATGTTCAACTTCACTTTTCGTTGCAAAACGAATTTTCAATCAAAAAGTACTTTAGTGAAATGCGCCGTTTTCAAGTTATAACCAATTTTAGGTACCTTTTCTGAAAATGGTCACAGTTATTCATTTCTTTGAATTAGTGCCCATGTTTGCTCACCTTTAAAAAAAATAGTTTTGAAAAGCTGAGAAAATTTTGCTGTTTTGAACTTTGTTAATACGACCTTTAGTTGCTGAGATATTGCCATGCAAATCAAGACTAACACAACTAACGAGTAAAGGTCGTATCAACAAAGTTCAAAAAACAAAATGTAGATAATTTTCTCAGCCTTAAAAAAAAAAATTCATAGGTGCGCAAACATGGACACTAATTTTAAAATATTAATAACGGCGACCATTTTCAAAAACGTTACCTAAAAATGGCTATAACTTGAAAACGGTGCACTTTATGAAAATTTCACCAAAATACTTTTTGATTGCAAATTCGATTTTACATCGAAAAATTAAGTTGAAAAATTTGTGCGACAATAATTTTGATTTAAAAAAAACAGTATTGATTAAAAACTTCCCAACTCGGTCAAAGATTTTTTCACATTTTAGTGACAAAAATTGAAATTAAAAATCACAAAAAAATACAATGTATCATTTTTTCAGTGTAGCCCTTATCCATACCAACAACTTTGCCGAAGACACCAAATCGATCAAAAAATTCCTTCAAAAGGTACAGATTTTTGAATTTTCATTAATAATTTTTGTATGGTCAACTGCCAAATTTGTATGGAAAATTATATGGACAAACTAATGATGCAAAATTATTATCATTTTTTGGCACCAAAAAAGTTTCTGCCGGATTAAAAAATACAAAAAAAATCGAATGACTGAAATCTCAGAGGATTGCTTATAAGTCACGAAGTTTTTCCTAAAAAAACAAAAGATAAAAAATAAGGCATTTCTGATCATTGGCACTATGAAAGAATGGCTTTCTAAAAAATTTCTTATGGAGTGCAACGTTCTCATTTGAAGTTTTTTTTGGATTTTTAAGGAAATTTCTTCATAAAAGCCGCTGAAAATCGATATTTTTTTTACAGATGCATTAAATTTCTTATGATTTTGCTTTTGACCAATAAATTAAAAGGAGGATGAGAAAAACCATTCAGACCTGTCTAAATATTTCTGAAAATTTCAAAGTGCACATGTTTTTGGGGACCTCAAAGTTCATGCTTTCTCTCGACTTGAGCCTACGCAATAATTTTTGTCAATGTTTGTAGGTCAGTGTAATCGGTATTTGAACATATCATTCACTTGGTTTGCTTTGCTTTATTTTTTTTTCATTTGTTTCTTTTTTTTTTTTTTAATTAGTATAGTTAGCTGCCGCTGATCATAACAAAATTTAAACTTTATGAATTTGCGCAATCAGCTAGTCGATCGACATAGTTTCAAAACGAAAATAAAAAAAAAGTTTTTTGATTTTTTTTTGCAGAGCTGCTTGTCCTTTATGCAATATTTTAGAACAGTAAAAAAATAGAGTTTAAAAATGAATGTACCAATTATGAAAACTGTCAACCTTTTTAAAAAACTCTAAAAATAATTTAAAGTTTTTCATGACAGTGTGTTCGACATTTAAAAAAAATATATATAAAAGACCGCAAAATCGGTACCAGATTTGCACTATCCCAAACCCGTAATAAGTTGAAAAAAAAACTAACATAAAAAAAAATACTTATTTTATTAACTTTACTTCCAGTGGTGAGCAGTGCTGCAATGAGTGTTAGAAAAAACTATCATTTAATGATTCTTGCACCAAAATATCAGAAAGTATAGTGACCGTCACTATAGCTTGTGAGTTCTCTCTCTATCACTCCTTTTCTTTTTCTTCGTTCACGAACTCTCGCCGAAGATGTTTTTGTTTTCTCCAAAAACCGCAATGAAAGAACGCGAGAGAGGGATTGGGAACCGACCACATATTACGTCCCGTTAACACTCAAACGCTCGGGTAGTCATTTGACCCCTATTTTTTTCTTAAAAATCTCATAACTTTTTGTAGAATTGACCAAATTGGATGCTTCCATTTGCAAAAGATCCAGATTTGTCTATATTTTGAACTGTCAGATGAGGGTCAAATATGGTCCACTTTTAACGGAGATATTCCGGATTCCGTTGGGGTACCTCGGCCCTCCTATTTGGGGTTTTGGTCAATAGAACAAAAACCATTTCTCAGAACAATGCCGGAAATGATGCAAAACTACAAGGCATCATTCTAATATATCATCCAACAAAAATAATTGACATGGTTAAGTCCTAAGGGGCACCGGAACCGGTACCATTTGGGCACCTATCGACATCAGCTCAGTGAACCGTTTCCGGTTGGAACCTGTTTCGGTGCCCGAAGGTCTTGACCATGCCATGTAAGCCATATTTTCAATATTTGACTGAAAAAAGTGTTTTAATAGTAGTTTATGCAACAAGTTGCAAAAAGAGGATTTTTTCAGCACGGGTCGTACATTTATCCAACGAGGTTCACTGAGTTGGATAAATACGACAAGTGTTGAAAAAATCAAGTTTCTCAACGAGTTCCATACAACGTTTTTTTTACAATTCCGAAAAACACCATTTGAACAGAATTATAGGATAAATGTTCATGCATTGAGTCAATTAATCGTTCAAATCGAATTTTTTTGAAAAGTCTAACTTTTCCTAACAAGTGCTGAAAAGTTCAACTTTTCAGCATCCATGTCAGTGCTATTCGATTCTGTTATTTTTGGTACAGAAAAGTAGGCTGTTTCGTCGTTCAAGAATGACATGTTTCATGACATGTTTTTTTGTAACTTTGCAAGGTTATTTTTTAAAGTGTAACAATGTTTTGCAAAGTTGTAGAGCAGATAATTACAAAAAAATGGGGGTAATTCTCGGTAAACTCCTACGAAATCGGAAAAAGTTGCCCCGATCCCTCTTCGATTTGCTTGATACTTTGTCCTAAGGGGCAGTTTTTGTCCTTGACCACGAATCTGATCACCATTTTTTGATACAGTCCAGACTCAATTATCCGAAGTTTCGATTATCCGAAGGTTTGTATGGGACTTCGGAAAATGGAAACAAGAAAAAAAAACGTTTTTTTTTTTAATTTCCTTGCTTTTGACATCAAATTCAAATTCGGTTGAGTGCCTATTAAATTAAGAAATGTATTTTTTTCAATTTTTCATCATCGCCATTTTGGCCGCACACTTGGATATAAAAATTCTAAATCACTTTAGCGTAGTTCAGGGATCATACTAAGGCTAGACAATCGAAAATATGATTACAAAAAAAGCTTTTTTGTCGTGATTCGATTATCCGAAGTGAAACTTTACCAAGGCCTTCGGATAATCGAGTCTGGACTGTATCTTGTGACCTTCCATTTTTGAACAGTCGGAAAAATACGTGTTTTTCAATAATTTGCAGCCTGAAATGGTTTTGAAAATTGGGGTCAAAGGGATTTTTATGTAAAACTGGACGCCCGATTTGATGGCGTAGTCGGAATCCCGGAAAAACGTATTTTTCATCCAAAAAAGTCCAAAAATATTTTGAAAACTCTGCCATTTTATCATTTCTTTACTGTTTTTTTTGTTTTTTTTTTTTTTTTTTTTTTTTTTTTTTTTTTTTTTTTTTTTTTTTTTTTTTTTTTTTTTTGGCGTATGTCATTTTATGGGAAATTTAAAGTTCTTTTCAAATCTGAAATAACCCGGAATGGTTATTTTTTAAATTAGAACAATTTTGTTTATTTAAAATTTCTTGTTTTTATAAGGGCAGTGTTATATCTAGTGTTGTGTCGTAGTTTTCTGAATAGTCCTAGTCAAAACACATTTTTTGTCAAAGACAAGGCAAATGGCACAGAAGTTCGCTTCGGGTGACAACATGTTGTCCCATAATTTCCACATTAAAATATCAAACACCATTATCAGCGCAGAACCTTAAAGGAAAAGTTCAAATTACCATACCTACCAAACTTTCCCATGCTCAACAAGAACTCTAATTGAGCTTTAACAAGCCGGTGTCAAAGGTACCGCGCTTCCTTGAGGAGATGTTGGGGTAAGTTGGACCAAAATTCGTTCAACCCAAATGTCCCAAAACACATCCAGCCCAAGCTCGCACAAGTCTTGCTTTATTGCTCATTTGTGCAAATTTGTACGTTGCGCGGAACCGCTTAAGTGGCAGGAAGTGATCGCGCCAAAAGGGGAGCTACTAAATTTCCCACCGACAGGACTTTGACGCCTGTGCTGTGCTTTCAAGAGCCGAAATTTTCGCGCCTGATTGAAACCGGAGACGCGGCCGTAATTTGGCGGAACCGTTTAGCGCTTAATAGCCGGTGATTACAAGGTCGGCTTTGACGTATGGACCCCAAGCTGTTTGTTAGAAGAGTGAATCTGGTTTATGACGCAGCCGGCACTTCCTGGGTCAAATTAGAGGCCGCTCAGCAGCGCGTTGGGGAGACTGTCGTCGATGACGGTGCCAGGACCTTGTTACAGTCACCCACAAGTTCCTTCCGAGGGGAGATTTAGGTGTCTGGGAGGTTTCAGAGAGATCACATATCTCGAACACAGTGGGATTGTATAATGCTATTTTGTTATTTTTCCTCGCTGATAACAAAAAAAAAGTGGCCACGATGTTTTCTGTAATTAAGATTTAAAAGAAAAACAAAATCTGCAAAAGTAAACTATTTCCAAAGATTCAACTTCTTCCCAAAGTTGAACACATTGTGCAGTGCCCCCATCAAGAAAGTCTGACTGCTTCAGCACCAAGAAAAGGTAAAAATGAGAAATTTCCCTCAAGGGCAAAGAAAGACCCTAAATATTATAATTACGCTCTGATGGTCATGGGCAATTGGGTGTGCTCGCGCTGCAAACCTTTCGGGGGCGAACGGGGACAAATTACGGGTGCATGCAAATTTCTTAAATTTCTTAAAGACAGTGCGCAGTGAGTTGAAATGCACTTTTCATGTACGACACAACTGCGTTTTTTTTTTGTCTCATTTTTGGTCCCGTGCGGTTGTCACGGAATCACGCAGGGCAATCAACACCATCGGCCATCATCGGGACCAGGATGGATGACTTTTGGTAGGGTTTTCGGGGTAGAGTTGGGGCTCGAGCCTGGGTTTCGATCACAATCACCATCGATCATTGTCCTTAACGTGGTCCTAATTTGATGGGCGAGAGTGCGCTTTTGGGCAAGTTCGTTGCACTGGAAATTGTCGAGCTTTTTGCGTAACGTGACGTTATTATGGCATAAGTGAAATTTAGCTTAATTTCACTCGAAAATTGGGCCGTTTAGATTTAAGGAAGTTACGCAACTTTGTTGCTTTGAGATGTCAAGCGTAGAGGAAGGTGGGGAGATTTGATCCCATTTTTTTTTTGTACCAGCTTTAGCCCTCTTATTTTAAAATAAAATTACGAACTTTTTGCATGAGTTTAGAGCTTAAATATTTTTGATTGATACGGATTTTTGATCAAAAGAGTTCTTTTAATTCATGAGCTATTCTTTACGAAATCGGTATTTTTTTTAATTTTTGTATTTTTTAATCCAGCTGAAACTTTTTTGCTGCCTTCGATATGCCCAAAGAAGCCATTTTGCATCATGAGTTTGTCCATATAATTTTCAGTACAAATTTGGCAGCTGTCCGTACAAAAATGATAAATGAACATTCAAAAATCTGTATTTTTGGAATGAATGTTTTTGATCGATTTGGTGTCTTCGGCAAAGTTGTAGGTTTGGATTAGGACTACACTGAAAAAAAATGATACACGTTAAAAACAATTTGGTGATTTTTAATTTCACTTTTTGTCATTAAAACTGGATTTGCAAAAAACAATTTTTTTATTTTTTTTTCATTTTCTGGTATGTTTCAGGAGACATTAAATGCCAACTTTTCAGAAATGTCCATAATGTGCAAAAAATCTTTGACCGAGTTAAAAAATTTTGAATAGATGTTGATTTTTTCAAAAAATCAAAAAATTGGTCGCAAATTTTTTTCAACTCAATTTTTCGATGTAAAATCGAATTTGCAATCAAAAAGTACTGAAGTAAATATATGATAAAGTGCACCGTTTTCAAGTTATAACCATTTTTAAGGCAACTTTTTTGAAAATAGTCGGAGTTATTCATTTTTGAAAATGTTTGGCCACTTTTGAAAAAAACATTTTTGAAAGGCTTGGAAAATTCTTTATATTTCGATTTTTTGAACTTTGTTGATACAACCCTAAATTGCTGAAATATTGCCAAGCAAAGATTTAAAACCAGGAAAATTGATATTTTTTTAATTCTCACCCAAACAACCCAACATTTACTAACTTTGATATCTCAGCAACTTATGGTCCGATTTTCAATGTTCAAATATGAAACAATCGTGAAATTTCCCGATCTTTTCGAAAACAAGATTTTCATTTTTCAAATCAAGACTAACATTTCAAAAGAGCCAAAAATTCAATGTTACGAGCTTTTGAAATGTTAGTCTGGGTTTATTTTTTTTAGTCAAAAGTGGGCATACATGGGCACTTATTTTAAAAAATGAATAACTGCGACTATTTTCAGCAGGGCTGCGGAGTCGGAACATATTTCAAACGACTCCGACTCCGACTCCGGCTCCGGCTTTCTCAGATTAGCTGACTCCGACTCCGACTCCGGCTCCGGCTTTCAACAAATGGTTAGCTCCAACTCCGACTCCGACTCCAGCTTTTAACAAATCCGACTCCACATATTTTTAAATGTTTCAAAATTTAGTCAACTATTATTAGTAAATTATTTTTAAAACATTGATAAATAGGATTATTTAAATACTCTCTAAGCGTCATGTTTTTCTCAAGAAAAATAAGTTCGAATCACAAAACGGAAAAAAAGTTTCTAGGTTACAAGTTTTATACGTTATGGAAACAGAAATCAAAAAATATCTTCAGTTTTAGAGGCATTTTCAGAAGAACAGATTTGTAAGTAAATTTTGATTTATTTGCCTAACCTCAAATTTGCAAATAATTTATTCAAAGCTAATAAATTTAAATATTAAATTGTTATTTTTGAATGAATAATTAAAAGAAACCTGGCCTTAATGATCTATAGAACATTAAAATTCAATTTGCTCACTTTCAGGCTGAAATTTATAAGAAGCACAGTGACAGGCACCTTGTTTTTTTTAATGATAATTTTAAACGAAATATTTTTTTTTGTTTTTTTAAAGACGTAGGGGAGAGTGGGGAGACTTGATCCCCGGGGACACTTGATCCCAAGCCTGTATCTCGTCAGCATGTGGGTAAAACAATTAGCTTTGTTCTGGAAAGTTGTGCGAAATTGACTAAAACTCATTGTAGAAAACAAAGAAAAAAATTCAAAAATGTTTAGATTGAGTTACACACATTTTTCTAAAAAGTGCTCCAAAAAACTTCCAAGAGATCTTTTTTCTTTGTTTTGATAAGTATAGAAAACACTCAAAAATTATTCAAAAAAATATTGTTTATACATGAATTGTTTGATAAACATATCAACTCCAAAACCCTTACGTATTTGACGTTAAATTTATCGTCATACTATTTTTACAATCAATTGTTTAAAAAAGTGAGTTTAGGGAGACTTGATCCCTGCATTTTTACAGTCACTGGAATCAGCCTCAAGATTAAATAATTGGGCTGGGTTTTCGTACATAGTTTCCTTTAGTATAGTTGTAAATAACTTACTGCAGTTTGAACCATTTTTCAAAAGTTTTGTAAACAAAAATTACCAGCTTTTGTAAACATGCTCAATTTTGGTCTAAAAAAGAAAATTTTAAGTTTTTAAATATTTTGCATGCTAAACTTGTTATATTTTGAACACAAACGTACAGGTTTAATGTAAAATTGCTGTAACTTATAGAAAATTAAAAGTTTGGATGAATAACTAACATTTTCCTTAAGATTTCTTCAAAATGTTGAAAGGGGGATCAAATTACCCCCAACATTTTGAAAATGCCGGTTTAAAATATTTTTTAAAAACGCTTGGCATGATTCGAAGAGTTTATCTGATGAAATACCCTTATCAGCCTAACATAGTTGAATGTTTAAGCTTTCAATTCATGCAAAAAGATCATAGTTTTATGAGAAATTGACAGAGTTATGTGCGAAACAAAAAAAGGGGATCAAGTCTCCCCACTCTCCCCTACATGGACATCAAGCCATGGCTGAAGGAGATTATTTTTGCAAATCAATGTATCCAAACAATTTCTTTGTGGAAAGTACGCTTGAGTGGTCCCTTTCAAATATCTGTGACATGGAAAATATTTTACCCTGGAATTTTTTAATTTATTTTAATTTTAAAATTTAATTTTCATTAAAAAGGAGGCGCACAATACTTTGTGGATCTTCACCTAAAACGAAGCTGTATGAATGATATTGCGCCTCCACCAAAATATATGAAAAACTTAAAATATAATAAAAAATATTTTCTAGGTCACAAGTATTTCATTTTTTAAGGTATATTGATTTGCAATGATAATCACCTTCCGTCATATTGGCGTGGGACATACAGTATGAGAAAATTCTTACCGGTTGATAATATTTTAATTTTTTTAAAATAATATTTGAAAAATAAATTAAAATCCTATATTTTGCTCTATACATTTTTTTATTAGTTCATTTTTGTACTGAAATCTTGAGATTTGTTCAACGATAATTTGCAACGATATCAAAATAGTTTACCTAAAATCAACATCAACATTTTTTTTTTTTTTGTTGGTTTCAATTATTTTAAATGCAACACTTTGATTTTCTTGAACTCAGTTATAAACAAAATGCGCATGTTGAGTTCCAAGTAAGAGATTGTTATTATCGTTGATAATTTGTTACAAAAGTTAAACTGTCAGTGACTCTTTTTCGATTCCCAAAAACAGTGATTACTATTTTTAATCTTTTTATGTACCTCGTAATTTTTTTTCCTAAAAAATGATTTAACTTAAAACCTCCAAGACATTTGCTATCGGGGTAAAATATGACTGTGTGTGTACTTTTTTCAGAAAGAACTGGATGAAAATTGGTCAAATTTGCATTGAAAGGGCACATAAATAAAGGCAAAAGGAAACAGTCAAGAATCAATTAGATATTTATGATACTACATACTTGGGTAAGAAGTTATCATTTAGTGATAATAGTGAAATAACACAATTAGAGCTTTCCAATCACAATAAAAAGCTTCAAAAACATAATGGCATCTGATAAATCTCTAAAAAAAATGAAAAAATGGCGACGCAGTGCATACGACGTAAAAAAACAATTAAAAATATAAGAAGTTTTGTAAATTAAGCTGTTATAAAAGAAATACTGAATAATAAAAAAACATGTTTTGTGTTGAATTTAAGATAACTCCAACTCCGACTCCGACTCCGGGTTATCAGAAATATTCGGCTCCGACTCCAGATCTTAAAATTTAGCCGACTTCGGCTCCGACTTCGACTCCAGCTGTACGAGTTTTGACGACTCCGACTCCGACTCCGACTCCAGGTCCCCAAAAAGACCCGACTCCACCGACTCCGGCTCCGACTCCGACTCCACAGACCTGGTTTTGATTCTCCCCAGGTACAAATATTTTTTTTTCAAACATTTATTTTATTTTATAGATATTCAGAAAACTGTTTAAAACAACAAAGGTATAGAACAACCATTCTACAAAAAAACTAAATCCAGTAATCGTTTTCAATATTTACTCGACTCCCCCAAAATCACCCTTAATCATACCGTTCAAAGCCTCTTACGAGCAATAATAACTCATTCCCGGTGGACTTACCATCAAATTAAGCGTATTACACCCGCTTAACACTTCATATATCTCTCGTCTCGCTCGACAACCCAGTAAGGAGCCTCATCGAATCAAGCAAGCGTGGGCCCGCCCACATCCCACACACGGGCCGCTGCTCCCCGTGAAATATTAATTTTAATCCGTTTATATCAATTGGCTTCGCCGCTGCTGACTCTTCGGCGGAGGGGCTCGTTGAAAGAGGTCGTAAATCTGGTGCCTCTTCAGAGACCCCCAGCAGCAGCAGCTGATCCTGAGCGACGAGCCGAGGTGTTTATTGAAATCACTTTCGCCTTCAATAAAATTTATTTTTTTGGGAGAAAAAAACGTCGAATTTTGAGCTCGTTCGTGGGGTAGCCGTTAAGGCGATAATTGATGGTCTTATAATAGAGTGTGCCCCGGATTTGGGGTTGAACCTCAGGCTTAAAACAAGAAAAATGAAGGGGTTAATGAGGGATGATTGTAGCGTTCGGACGTGCCGCCGGATGATGATTTATTTCCTGAAACTGAAAATGGACGAAGCACTCGGAGTTCTATTCAAGTTTGTTTGAAACATTTAAAGGCTTCGTCTGTTTTCAAGACATTGAAGGATTCGTCGCCAGCTGAAGTCGGCTGGCGCTTGCTGGAAACCTTATTAGATCGGCTGATTTTTTGTTCTGAAACAAATAAATTCGTGGAAAAATTTACGAGCCGACAAATTGTTCGCTTCTAGGAACATTCAATTACCTGGCTATAAAATCATCAACTCCAAAAAAAGAACAAAGAACTTGAAGCTAGCTCGCGCCCATGCTTCTAACAGGCTCGTAATTCACCTGGGGAACTCTCATCGGACGATGGTCACTCGGGCCGGTGAAACCTCCTATAGTGGGCCGCCAAAGCTGCCACAAGCAATGTCCAGCTGATACGAGAGTCCGAATTGTGTTGTCCAACGCCGCCCTTATCGGATCTGCCCACGAAATAAACATGCCAAACAACACGGGCACCACGCTGGGATTGGCGAAATATTTACGACTGTCCCCGGTAGAAAAACCAACCAAAATTGGCTCTTTCCAAGTCTCGTTTGCGGGGGCGGGCACCCGCACCAAATGAAGAAGTTCGAACTTTAGCGCCATACAGGGAACAAGTGCATCGGGCGGCGAAAAAAAGACAAGAGGATGCTGCGGTGTTATTGATTGTCTAACCTGACGTGATCCAAGTTTTTTTTTCTGAGGTATTGTAAAAGACCCAGGGAATCCTGAGAGATGGAAGTCCTGCAGAGCGAGGATGCACTTGTTTCGATGTAGCTCATCCCCTGAGGAAAAAGAGCCGACGAATTCGAAGAAGTCATCATGGGAACCATAAAATAGCAGTGGAAAGCAAAACGATTTTGAAGTCAGGGCAGGTTTGAAACAGGTTACGCAATAATCAAATATGACGCTCTTAGCATTTTGAAATATGTATTGAAGAATTCAAAATCCAATTTCTAGTACTTAAATGTATGAACTGTGAACATTTCATATTGACCCCACGTATACCGGTTCCAGGAAGCAAGAGTTCCAGCTGCCATCTCGGTAACCCAATGAAAAAAAGGCTTATTTTTTTTCCTCCGGTTTTACTTCCGAATACAACTGAAATAAAAACTGCAACATTGTAAGCCACGGCCGGCTGAGCCAGCGTGTAATTTTGATAACCAGTCAAAAATTGAAGGAAGCTGATAAGAGGCACACGAAATGGAGATAATTGCTTGTTCAGTGCTCGGAAACTTGTCCGCGGACTTCGTGAAAAACTTTCAGGACACTTGTCATCCTGACAGACTTGATTGTTTCGTAACCTAACTGAAATGTATTTTTTTACTTTACTTGCTGAAGTGTTACAGGTGAGTGATTCTCTACGTTATCATAAATCAACTTTTTTGCATTTTTTCATTTAGATTAAATTCTTTTTTCCTCCTTCAATCGTGCACATGTATGTATAAAAGGTAATAAACATCCAAAAAGCACTCCAAACTTAACTTATTGAAATTTGGGTTGCAAATGAACGAACATTTTTCATTCATTTCGATAGTGATAATATTTTTTTAAATACTTGAAATTGTGTTACTATTTTTTAACTGATCGGAAATTTTGTACCTATACATTTCGATACCAATAATGCAATTTTTTAAATACTCAAAATGTTCACAAAACTATTTTTCGAAAAAAAAATTACTCAAATTTGAGTTGTTGCAATGATCGTTAACTTCTCACACATTTCGAGAGTATGAAATACCGTCAGTGGGGGTGACATTGGGTCTGGGGGGTGAGATTGGGTCAAAGTGATTTTTTACGAATTTTACCATTTCTCAGGTTCTTCTCAATTAAACTAAATTCTGTTAAAAGGGTTGTGTAGGAGACATCTTAAGATGACTTCGCTGAAAATATCTCGTTCCTAGAACAAATCCTGTTATTTTGGCAGCTGTCTAAAGTTGAGGTACGTTTTTAGCCAAAAATGACCTCTCGAAAAAATATGTTTCTAATATTTTTGTTGGAATCGCTCGAAAACTACCCAAATATTTGAAAATCTCCACTTCAAACATTGTAGCATGTCAATACGATTCCCTCGAACAAGAAACACTGTTGGATTACTTGTTTTTACCATATCGTTGTATTTGAGCATCATTTTAGTTTCATTTAGTTTCATTTAGTATTCATCAAAATCCACCATATTTTGGGAAAATGTTAGTAAACTATCTAAGAACAAATCTACGTTGAAAGATTTCCGATGTTATTTAAATTGTTTTTGTTATTAAGAAAATACCCCACTGACGGTACTTTTTGAAGTTTTTAGGATATCAAATAATTGAGAATTTTGTGTACCTCCCGAATGTTATATTTTTTTCTAATACTAGAATTATTCTCAAACTACTTACTTCTAGAAAAACTCCTAATTTCAGTTATTGCGATATGGGTTTTACATTGTTTGCGCATGCAAAAGGTTCAGATTGTAAATTTGTATCAGTTCAGTTAGATCTAGTACTACAGAATAATTCTAAGCATCTCCAAATGAATGCTTGGCATTGTTATAGAATTTCCCGCTAGAACTACCAGCTTTGGTCACAAGAATCTTCTCGAGAAGTGGCCATTGCTCCGCGAGACACAGTACAGAACAGATCAGACAGAACAGAACCGTCCTGTTCTGAAATACAGCTCAAGATGTAGAAAGTTATAGTTTTCTTGTCTAATTACCGTCCAGTACAGTTCAATAAACCGACAGAAACCAAGAGCAATAAAGTTTTGATTACAAATTACTGTGCACTAGTTAACCCGCGAGTTTCAGTTCTGTTCAGATCCGATTATGCCACGACCCAAGCAACAGACGCTCTTATGTGCGTTAACATACATGATCGGGGTTTTTTTTATATATTGTTGAAGCTTTTTTTTTTGTTGCTAAAAAATTCCACAAAACTACGTATTTTCTCAAATATACTTAACATTTTAGTTTTTTACAATGTGTGTATCAAATGACTGGGAATTTTTCAAAAAATTTCACTATTTTTTAATTACAGTAGTTGTTTGGTAACTGGGCGTTGTTTAACTGGGCTGCTTTTTAACTAGGCGCTCGATAACTGGGCCGTAGCCCAGTTAAAAAGCAGACAAACGTCAAAAAACCAAAACAAACCAAAATGACTGAGGGGTTAATGGATGCAAAAATCATATTCAACAAATAAAAAAACTTTTTTCAAACTTTTGTTTCATTTCAAGTTACAATTAAAGAAATATGAAAAGTAAGCATTATAAATAAATTTAAGTAAATTTTATTTTTATATTTCATCTGGAAAATATTGTGCATCGGTGGTCCCCTCGTTATTTTTTGTTCAGCCCAGTTAACGAGCAACATTCGGTGACTGGGCTACGTTCTCAGCCCAGTTACAGAACAACTACTGTACTCAAAATGTTTACAAAAAAGATCAGGAAAAAGTATTATGAAGTTGAGGTTTTTTTAAGGGTACACAATACGTAGATTTGTAAATTTTTGAGTTTTTATTTGATTTTGTACTAAAACTTTCAAATGGTATGAAAAATTTCCCATTATTGGATACCCATTTTGCGATAACTAATTATTTTTTTAAATATGTAGTTTTTTGAAAATTTTGTGTATTCAAAACCTTGTTTTTATTACTTTCAAAAGCTTAGAAAATTTCCCACTCTTGTGTTACCCATATTGCAATAACTAAACATTTTAAGACTTTTTCGATAATACGTAACTCTGAGAAAATTTTGAGTCTCTTGAAAAAAAAAACATTGCTTTCCAAATGTATAAAAATCCCGATCATTTGATACCCATATCGCAATTAAACTTGAAAACGGTGCACTTTATCAAAACTTCACTGAAGTACTTTTTGATTGCAAATTTGATTTTGCATCGAAAAATGAAGTTGAAAATTTTTTGCGACCAATATTTCAATTTTATGAAAAAATCAGTATTGATTCAAAAATTAATAACTCGCTCAATGATTTTTTGCACAACCTGGAAATTTCTGAAAAGTTGGCATTTTATGTCCTCTAAAACATATCAAAAAATAAAAAAAATTAAAAATAATGTTTTTTTGCAAATCAAGTTTTAATGATAAAAAGTTAAATAAAAAATCACCAATTTTTTTTTAACTGTGCATCATTTTTTTCCAGTGTAGTCCGTATCCATACCTACAACTTTGCCGAAGACACCAAATCGATCAAAAAATTCCTTCAAAAGATACAGATTTTTGAATTTTCATACATCATTTTTGTATGAACAGCTGCCAAATTTGTATGGAAAATTATATGGACAAACTAATGATGCAAAATGGCTTCTTTGGGCATACCGAAGGCACCAAAAAAGTTTCAGTCGGATTAAAAAATACAAAAAATAAAATTGAAGAAAAAAGACCGATTTCGTAGAGAATTACTCACCTGTTTTAAGAAAAATTACCGCTTAAATTGTGATGTTTATGTACTTTTTGCGGGTTGATCTTAACCCTCTAACGCCCATGGTTACTCCAGAGCACCACTATTTTTTGTGTTCAAAATTAAATTTCTCTGCAACCATGCATTTTTTCAACCTGGCTCAACCTGCATTAGTTAATATAGAATGTTAACTTATAACCAATAAAATTTTATCCAATTTGGTCGATTCAGTTACGAGTAATTGTGAAAAACGTAAAAAATCTTGATTTTGCTCTGGGCGGGAAGGGGTTAACTGCACGTAGTTTAATCCACATTTAAAACCAAGTTTTCTGCGCACTTAATTCAGCAATTATCTTTAATACATTCTGAAAAATCTGCAAACAACCTTGCATGCACGTTGATGAGGGGAAACATTTTAGAATAAATCATTATTTCTTTAACTAACCAAATTTAGCATTTTTGGAAAGATGAGAAAATTTACTGCAAGGCAATGAAAACAAATCAGAACTAAAGTGTTTATGTGCAGTGGCAAATTTGCAAATATAACTCTTTTTAAAAATATCTCTATTTCAAATGGAAGAAACACAAAGGTGACGGAGCAGTAAGAAATCACTGAAATCACAAAAAAAATTGTAAGACTGTGTAATTCATTTTTTCAGAATTGTTTTAATCTGATTCAGGTTTATCAAGTTTCTATTAAACATGAACATTTCAGAAAAAGCTTTATGAGTTATAGAAAGCTATCACTGTCCAAAACTAAATTTCTTATTAAAATATGAACTTCTATGTCAAATTATCTGCTTTCAAAATCTATTGCGTATACATAACAAACCACGGTCAGAACAAACATCAGCAATGTTCCATAACAAACTCAAAAACCTCGGATACCTTCCGGGATCATGTCCACCGGCCTCTCTCGTATACCTGTAATTATGTCGTCAACAAATCGTCAATCGTCAATCTCTACTTCCCCTCTCGGTTTCGTCCAACCAGCCTGACCTGCTACCGCAGATGAAAGGTGGAAAAAGTTCCGATAAAACGCAGATACAACCTTCATCGAAAGGCAGGTGCGGGCAAGAATCTTGCTCTTTCTTCCCTCTCTCAATTTCTCGTGGGGACCTGTCCCGCAGAACATCACTTCCGATTCCTGGCCGGGCCACGTGTCTTGCTGCTGGGATGAACCGAATGTAGCCGTAAAAGTAATCTTTCTTTTTGAGTCTATCATAAAAAGAGCGAGGATAAGACGACGAGAAAAACACGTGCCTGGACGAAGAAAACAGTAAAACGGAGAAGAAGTTCAGAAAAACAGGTGAAAGAAATTAATTGTAAATAACTTCACGAAAGGAACACTTGCTTGCTTTTCCCTCTTCAAGTCGTGGAAGTCGCGCGTAAACGAAAGCAATCCACACTGAAGAAGTCAGCAACAGCGCTCAGCAATGGCAAGTGACGAAACGGCGCTGATTGGTGGACGACACGAGCCGGAGTCTGGCGGCACGCGAGTGTGACTTTGAGATCTTCGTGGTCTTCATGCGCGCTGAGTTTGGATTGCGTACTCGCGGGATAAGCGAATACTATCCTGATCATGGAGAAAAAACGGTGCACAATTTACAACAAAATTTGTCTGTTTTTTACAATTCGATTGTTGCAAGATTGGGGCCGTTAGTTTGGCAATTTAAGAATAAATTAGCTAGAAATTAGTTAAATTGAATTTTGTACAGAATATTTTAGAGTGATGACCTGGGTGCTGAAAAGACAGAATGCGTAACGTGATTTTCGAAAGCTCCCCACTGCTCCCCACTAATACAACTGCACTACAGCTGTAAACATAAACAAAGTAGAAGGCTATGTTCAAGCTCAAGCGTGACATATTTTTTGCTGCTGAAGTGAATTATTATGAAACATTTTGGATCTGTTGATGTTGATGTTTTCGATGAAAAATTAAGTGCTTCGCACTTTTTTCTGTGTAGACTAAACGATGGGCGGCCTTTTTTGTTTTCCACGTGATGAAAAATTGTGTCAAAAGTGGGTGGAATTTCGTGAATCAGAAGAGCAACCGAATGGAAGTTCTGAGATTATGTATCTTTGATGTGTAGTGATAATATCGGAGTAAGATTATCCAATATTATTTGACAAGTACTATTCATAGTTATTGATAATTCGTCGCTAACATTTAAAAAAGCGTCATAAACATAGGTTTTGCGTGAGACATAGCGATTATAAAATTTTAGCGACGAATTATGCCAATCTCGATTTCAACCCTCTTATTAAGATGTTTTGACTTCGAATACCTCAATAGCCATCGATTTTTTTTTTATTCTTGACTAAATAAATTTTAGATCGATCACAATACTTGCCACTTCTTGGTATAATTATGCGAACAGTAAATTGGTTCCGCTTTGACAGTTCTAAATTGAGGCCGCTTTGCGGACAACTATTCTGCACCCAGGTGATGACCAATTATCTCCGAAAATGATCAACGGCTTCACCTTAGGTAAGTAACTTCCTCACATTAAAAAAAAAACAATAACAAAGTCCTACTACAAATTGACCTTAACCTTTAATTTATCCTATGTTCTCAAATCATTTGATAGGGTTGTCAGATCTTCTAACTCGTTGGAATGGTCTATTGATTGCACAATGCATTACGTTATACGCATTTAACAATCGGTTGAGAAATGAGGTGAGAAATGAGAAATTCTCTACGAAATCAGGTGATGTAATGCACTTTTATTTTTTGAATTTTTTATTTGGCTCAGTCTTTTCGGATGCCTTCCCATACAAAAATGGTACTTAAATACTCGAAAATCTGTAATCTTGTAGATATTGATGAGAACTATTATAAAAACGTTACTTAATCCACCCTTAGGTGGTTGATGCCTTCCTTACGTTTAGAAGGTAATGCTATTCTATTCAAAATAGATACAAAAGGGTGGACCTTTCAGCTCTATCAATTTGATTCATTATTCATACCATCTGATTGGGAAATTCAGGGCACTTATGTGCTTATAACTTTTGATAGGGTTGTCAGATCTTCAATGTTTTGAACTCGTTGGAAAGGTCTTTTGAATACCTATCCAACGACAGGTCGCATGATAGATCCGGACAACGTTTTCATCGAAATATATGAGATCCGGCCTCTAAAAAATGCATAAATGACACTTAAGTGCGTATAACTTTTGATAGGGTTGTCAGATCTTCAATCTTTTGATTTTGTTGAAAAGGTATTTTGAAAACCCATCTTACAATGTATAACATGACGGGGTTTCTTACAAAAACCTCCCTTTTTACAATCTTCCGGACTTTCGTTAAAATCGTTTTTTTTTTGCATAACTTTTGAAGTACTTAACTAAACTTTATAATATTCAATAGCGACTTATGGGACCCCAAGACGGATCGAATGAGACCAAAACGGTCCAAATCGGTTCAGCCAGTGCCGAGATAATCCAGTGCAAATTTTTTGATCAACATCCCACCACACACACAGACATTTGCTCAGAATTCGATTCTGAGTCGATAAGTAACATGAAGGTGGGTCTAGGAGGTCAAATTAAGAATTTCGTTTTTCGAGTGATTTTATAGCCTTTCCTGAGTAAGGTGAGGAAGGCAAAAAGGTACACGGGAAATAATTCCGACTGTCAAATTAAGTTTTTTTTCACAAGAATTTTGTTTTCCAAAATCTGTTAAAATTTTCATTTTTAAAATATTTTGTTAAGTTTTAGGAGACAAAAACCTGCAACTTTTTACTTTAATTATATAATTTTAATTTTACAATATTGTTTTTGATCACCGGAAGTCAATTATACTTATTTGCTTAAAATGGCAGTTATCGGCAAGAAATATTAAACTAACCTAGGATAGTAAGAGTAGATATTTGCCTTTAAGTGAACAAAAAGTTAATTTTAAAAATTCTCAATATATTAGCGTTTTTAGCATAAAACATTGGCTACTTTGATTACAAACGGTGAGGCATTCATCTTGGATATTTTTAAACCAATATTTGTTTGTAGCATTTCATGAAAAAACATAAGATTTTCTCGCAAAGTGACGTAAACGACAAAGAATCAAAAATTCAAATAAATTTTATAAAAAAATGATATCTCAAAGCTGAGAACGAGGATTTTTTTGGCATGTACATTCAAATAAATCATGTTCATTTATATATTTTTTTTTCAAAAATACTTAGGGGAGAGTGGGGAGACTTGATCCCCGGGGACACTTGATCCCAAGCCTGTATCTCGTCAGCATGTGGGTAAAACAATTAGCTTTGTTCTAGAAAGTTGTGCGAAATTGACTAAAACTCATTGTAGAAAACAAAGAAAAAAATTAAAAAATGTTTAAATTGAGTTACACACATTTTTCTAAGAAGTGCTGCAAAAAACTTCCAAGAGATCTTTTTTCTTTGTTTTAATAAGTATAGAAAACACTCAAAAATTATTCAAAAAAATATTTTTTATACGTAAATTGTTTGATAAACATATCAACTCCAAAACCCTTACGCATTTGACGTTAAATTTATCGTCATACTATTTTTACAATCAATTGTTTAAAAAAGTGCGTTTAGGGAGACTTGATCCCTGCATATTTACAGTCACTGGAATCAGCCTTAAGATTAAATAATTGGGCTGGGTTTTCGTACATAGTTTCCTTTAGTATAGTTGTACATAACTTACTGCAGTTTGAACCATTTTTCAAAAGTTTTGTAAACAAAAATTACCAGCTTTTGTAAACATGCTCAATTTTGGTCTAAAAAAGAAAATTTTAAGTTTTTAAATATTTTTCATGCTAAGCTTGTTATATTTTGAACACAAACGTACAGGTTGAATGTGAAATTGCTGTAACTTATAGAAAATTAAAAGTTTGGATGAATAAGAAACATTTTGCTTAAGATTTCTTCAAAATGTTGAAAGGGGGATCAAGTTACCCCTAACATTTTTAAAATGCCGGTTTAAAATATGTTTTTAAAACGCTTGGCATGATTCGAAGAGTTTATCTGATGAAATACCCTTATCAGCCAAACATAGTTGAATGTTTAAGCTTTCAATTCATGCAAAAAGATCATAGTTTTGTGAGAAATTGACAGAGTTATGTGCGACACAAAAAAAGGGGATCAAGTCTCCCCACTCTCCCCTACTCGTTCGAGCTTTATTTGTTCATATCAAGAAGATCACAGTGCAGTACTTATAAATATGTCGTTTACGTCACTTTGTGCGTCACAACCTTTGATGGACTATGTCTATACAGGAATTTGTTCAGGGGACATTAAACTATAACTTGAAGCCCAAGGCGACCAAATTTGAACGACTTTAGTATGTTTGTTGCGTGTATTTCTGAAAAATACTCGAAAAAGGCACTTTTTTCATTCAAGCTCAGCGCACGAGTTGTAAACCATTTTTGGGAATTTTTTGTTGTAACATTGTCCTGATATCTTAATCTATCATTGTAGGGGTGAGCACCGATGTTTTGGCCACTTTTCATTTTTTTGGAACGCCCTAGTGTCTATATACAAACATACATTTCCTTTCAAATTGTCTAAGAAACTAAATTTGAATTGAATTGAAGAGGTCCCCCTCTGAGCACTGAGATACAAACCAAACAGTCAAACCTCGCATAGGAGCGCCTCGCATATGCAACTTTGCATATACGAGTCATTCCACCTGATTCGGTTTTGTCGCAAGAGTTGCATATGCGAGGTACAGGGCTTATGGGATTTTGGCTATATGGGAGACATGGCCTATATTGTTATAAAAAATCATCTTAACTATGCAAATTTATAGTGTTTTGGAATCGTTATGAAGTCAGCTATACAGCTACAACAAATTTACAAGGTTTACGATGTTCTAGGTCATCCGAAACTTCCTCAAGTTAAGGCCTATGTGTTCACCGCCGTACAAGTATGAGGTAGCGATTGTGACTGTGGTTTTTGACCTCAGATCATATCCATGTAGCTTCAGGGAGGTTCAGGGACTAGTCTACCGATATGTGGTGATGTTCTGGGTCTTCTTTAAGATCCCGGGAATTACGGCCGATGGGTTTACCGCCCTAACAAGACAGATGTCGGAGGTTTTTGACCTCAGATCATATCCAGGTAGCCTCAGGGAGGTTCAGGGACTAGTCTACCGATGTGTGGTGATGTTCTGGGTCTTCTGTAGAGTCCCGCGAGTTACGGCCGATGGGTCTACCGCCTTAACAAGATAGAGGTCGATGGTTTTTGAGCTCAGATCATATCCGGATAGCCTCAGGGAGGTTCAGGGGCTAGTCTACCGATATGTGGTGATGTTCTGGGTCTTCTTTAAGATCCCGGGAATTACGTCCGATGGGTCTACCGCCCTAACAAGACAGATGTCGGAGGTTTTTGACCTCAGATCATATCCATGTAGCCTCAGGGAGGTTCAGGGACTAGTCTACCGATGTGTGGTGATGTTCTGGGTCTTCTGTAGAGTCCCGGGAGTTACGACCGATGGGTCTACCGCCGTAACAAGATAGAGGTCGGAGGTTTTTGACCTCAGATCATATCCAGATAGCCTCAGGGAGGTTCAGGGACTAGTCTACCGATATGTGGTGATGTTCTAGGTCTTCTGTAGAGTCCCGGGAGTTACGGCCGATGGATCTACCGCCGTAACAAGATAGAGGTCAGTGGTTTTTGACCTCAGATCATATCCAGATAACCTCAGGGAGGTTCAGGGACTAGTCTACCGATATGTGGTGATGTTCTGGGTCTTCTGTAGAGTCCCGGGAGTTACGACCGATGGGTCTACCGCCGTAACAAGATAGAGGTCAGTGGTTTTTGAGCTCAGATCATATCCAGATAGCCTCAGGGAGGTTCAGGGACTAGTCTACCGATGTGTGGTGATGTTCTGGGTCTCCTGTAGAGTCCCGGGAGTTACGACCGATGGGTCTAACGCCGTAACAAGATAGAGGTCGGAGGTTTTTGACCTCAGATCATATCCAGATAGCCTCAGGGAGGTTCAGGGACTAGTCTACCGATATGTGGTGCCCAAGTAACAATTTCAGTTTTGTAACAGTCTCAAAGAGTTTCTGTAGAATTCTTAAGAAAATTCAAATGGAATGCTTTATGGTCCTACATGCTGAGTTAAATACCAGTTAAATCAACAATAAAGCCAAAATGGACCATTTTAGGAGGTTATCAAGAGTATTTTTGAGGAGCATGTTAAAACTTACCAGTTTTAATGTGTGCTTTATAAATACATTATAGAGCTCTTCAAAACAAGCTTGAAACTGCTTGGCTTGGAAAAAGGTTTTCTTGAAGTCTGTAATTATTCTTGAAAGCTATACCAGAGCATGAAGTATTTATTTATTTGTTTTGCAGTAAAACCAAATGGTTGTATATCGGAGGGAATGACATAAAAATTTACTTGATTAAAATAAATTATTCTTGCACGCAAATACAATGACTGATGGCAGATGATAATAATTTGGAAATATTATTTATTGTAACTAAGAAATATTTGTTAAAGTTTATACTTATAATAAGCCTCAACAGTTATGCCAAAAAAAATCATCGACCAATTTTCAAAGATAGCTCGAAAAATTAGTGTGAGCACTTTCAATTCTCTGAAAAAAAGTTGAGATTTTTTCAAAAACTAATAATTTTTGCTTGTTGTTGCTTCCAAATTCAATATGGCTGCGTATTTTTGCCCCTTGCTTCTTTCAGCAATATGGCGAAATTCGATAAGTATAAATGCTCTTGATTAAATATATTTTAAATCTACTCATTCTTGAGCAGTTCTGCATCAAAACTAGCCAGAACATATCAGATTTATAAAAGACTTATAAGAGCTTTAATCAGAACCAAAATGTTTTATCATGGTTTTCTACAAGATTATATCGCACATGGCGGGACCGTAGCACATGCAACTTTTTCAGCTGCAAGTAGATCGCCTTCGATGGTGGAGAAATTGAATTTCAAAATAACTGAATAAAAAAACAGAAGGGTTTTTTGCTTTTTAACGATATTTATTCATTTAAAAAACACACAGCATGAACACACATAAGATCACTTAATGAAGAACCAACTGACGAAAATTTATTCGTGTAGCTTTATGAACACTGTACTCATTATCACTATTGTTAAGTGATCGTCGCAACATTTACTGCAGTTTTTGTAATTTTCACTTCACTTACACAAGTAGACAGCACAAAAAGACCATATTATTGATTGAAATAGTTATTCACAAACAATACAGAAAACTGCAACAATAGCACAAATGACACCTTGAGCGCAACTGCAATTATTGGGCGTAACAATACACAAAACTAGATCTGATGGGTTTTGTTGAAGACTAATTTACGAATATAAAGTTTTATGGATAGCCTTTTGTAAACCTTAAGTATTTATGCCAGTCCTTGTTAAATCTCAATAGTCTGTAGCAACACGGGAAAATGGCGGATAAGCATTTTGACTGCTGGAACTATTTTACAAGTTTCGATACAAAAGGTAACATTTTCACAAAATAAAAGCTGGCTTCCCGGTTACCTTTTAACACTATGAGTTTTGTTAAATAGTTACCTGTTGATTAAAAATTTTCAAAACAGTTCCAGCTATCAAAATGATTTTGCGACCTTTCCAAATGATGCTCCAGAAACTATCAACCAAGCACACTTTATCGGAAATAAATTCATACTATTATTTTTTTAATATAGAATTATTTCCCACAATTTAAGAACCGCAGGCAGAGTCGGATGTGTTTAGACAGGTGAAATCAAATTCACTAAATCTTTAAAAGCACTTTTTTGGAACCAATTTCAAGGCACACAACGGTAATAACTATTTCAGGAAAATATTATATATTATTCTTTTCATCAAAACTAAAACACAATAAGAAACAACAAAATGCCATTTTTAATACACCTTGATCGTAACAATGAATAATCTAACTGAATATTCATGAATAATTGTTTAGGGAACAGCTTCACGTTCTGCTCAGAATGAAGTTGCAGAGACACTGACAGTTTAAGTCTTACAGGATTGTAAAAATGCTCTTTGAAGACGAGACTGATTTAAGGCAGACTTCGTTAAAGTTATTTAGCAACAAAACAACCTCTTCAAGATAGTTTAAAGTGTAAGGAATAAAACCAAATCAAAACCTAATATATAATTCTTAACATTATTTTGAAGAAATCTTGAAACTATTATTAAGTTTTGTGACCATAAAACAAGTAGGTTTTAATCAATGCTTTAGTAATACTTTATTGCACTTTTTAAAACTTTAATAAAAACTTATGAGAATACTAAGCATTTCATTTGTTACTTGGGTGATGTTCTAGGTCATCTGTAGAGTTCCTGGGGTTACGGACACTAAGGCCGTAACTCCAGAGTCTCCAGAATTCTTTAGAAGACCCCGCTCATCACCACATTCTGGAAGATTAGTCCCTGAACTAGTCAAAAACTACCGACCTCTGCCTTTTAACGACGGTAGATCTTCCGGCCGTAACTTCCAGAACTCTACAGATGACTTAGAACCTCCAACCTCTATCTTGTTACGGCGGTAGACCCATCGGCCGTAACTCCCGGGACTCTACAGAATACGCAGAACATCACCACATCGATAGACTAGTCCCCGGACCTCCCTGAGGCTATCCGGATATGATCAGAGGTCAAAAATCACCGACCTCTATCTTGTTACGGCGGTAGACCCATCGGACGTAACTCCCGGGATCTTAAAGAAGACCCAGAACATCACCACATATCGGTAGACTAGCCCCTGAACCTCCCTGAGGCTATCCGGATATGATCTGAGCTCAAAAACCATCGACCTCTATCTTGTTAAGGCGGTAGACCCATCGGTCGTAACTCGCGGGACTCTACAGAAGACCCAGAACATCACCACACATCGGTAGACTAGTCCCTGAACCTCCCTGAGGCTACCTGGATATGATCTGAGGTCAAAAACCTCCGACATCTGTCTTGTTAGGGCGGTAGACCCATCGGCCGTAATTCCCGGGATCTTAAAGAAGACCCAGAACATCACCACATATCGGTAGACTAGTCCCTGAACCTCCCTGAGGCTACCTGGATATGATCTGAGGTCAAAAACCTCCGACATCTGTCTTGTTAGGGCGGTAAACCCATCGGCCGCAACTCCCGGGACTCTACAGAAGACCCAGAACATCACCACATATCGGTAGACTAGTCCCTGAACCTCCCTGAAGCTACATGGATATGATCTGAGGTCAAAAACCACAGTCACAATCGCTACCTCATACTTGTACGGCGGTGAACACATAGGCCTTAACTTGAGGAAGTTTCGGATGACCTAGAACATCGTAAACCTTGTAAATTTGTTGTAGCTGTATAGCTGACTTCATAACGATTCCAAAACACTATAAATTTGCATAGTTAAGATGATTTTTTATAACAATATAGGCCATGTCTCCCATATAGCCAAAATCCCATAAGCCCTATACCTCGCATATGCGTGCTTCGCATAAGAAACCCCCATATGAGTTGCATATGCGAGGTTTAACTGTATATGCAAAGTTGCATATGCGAGGCGCTCTTATGCGAGGTTTGACTGTACATCGGATTAAATAAAGGGAAAATGGAAAATTTGTGTCGAAAAATTTAAGCTTTCAAAGTCTTACCCAAACGGCTCCTCGTCTTCTTATGTCAATATCTCAGTAACCAATGGTTCAATTTTCAGTGTTTACACATAATACATTTGTGAAATTTTCTTATCTTATCTTATGTTATCTTATCTTTTTAAATTCAACAATTTAAAAGGGCCAAAAGTTCAATATTCAAAATGGTAGTCTTGTTCAAAAAACTTTTTGATATTTTTCGAATTGATCAAAAAAATTCACAAATGTTTCATTTGTCAACATTCATTGGCCCATTAGGTACTAAGATATTGGTTCTGGTAACTTTATGTTTTCGAATTCGTAAACATTGAAATGTTTCCAAAATAAAATTGTCAACATTTTTTCCGATTTCAAACAACATTTGAAAACATATACATCGAAATCGAGTAAAATTTTGCCGAATTTGGAAATTGAAATCTTTACCGAATATGCTTACAAGATTTATATCCGTGTAGTTATCTTGGAGATGGATGACAAGGAGTCTGTCATTGAGAATCAGTGCTAAAATCCGGGTTTGAGATAAGCTGTATTAGAATAAACCAAGTCTGGTATGGTCTATACTTTCTCATAATTACTCAAACAGCTTGAGAAGGAGGTCATTTTGCATATAAATTGGATTAAATAGATTTTTCCAAATTTTAAACTTATGAGTGGTATAATTTATAAAGCTATAAAAATTACCCTTCGCTCGACCTGAGTAATCGCTACCCATAACCCGCAACCAGTTTGCGCAAGGTGTCGCGTGCAGGTGCCAGTGATGATTTGCATAAATGCAACTGCATGTTTTTATTTCTGGGAGGAATCACGTTAAAAAACCATTACACGTACGTACACTCAATTTTTCATCTTCTTCTTAACATCATGATTTTAAATCCCCGCTCTGCCCCGCGAGCAAAAGGATTAAGAGGAATTACTATTTGCGACTAATTACCACGGCATCTCCTCGGGCTCGCGCGGGAAAGTAAAATTTCATCCCGGCTCAAGGTCCTCCAAAAAGTAAAAGCAGACCAATTAATCGAGGGAGAATTTCGCTGGCGCAGAAAGTGAGTTTCGAAAAAAAAACCCAACTTCAATTTCTGCGGCGGCATGCCGCCAATAATTTTATCCCTCCCGGGTTTCCTTCCCGGTGTCCCCGTCGGAGTTCAGGTTGTCCGCGATAAGTTCACCATGTTCCGCGAGGGTCGTGATCACGCGCCTTTCTGATAAGCAAAAAAAACACACACATAATTTTCTCTTTCGTTCGCGATCAATCATAAGGTGAGCTGTGGAGGTCCTTGCAAACTTATGCAGAAAAAAAAGCTCGTAAGCTCCCAAAACCTGTCCCAAGAATTTCTTTTTCGCGGGTTTCTGCGGAGTTCAATAACCGAAAAGAGTGCGTCCACGGCCCTGGATCGAGCCCGGGTTCCGGAAGGCACTTCTTGGAGCGCCGACCGAGGACAGGACACACATGAAAGCGAAAAAAAAGAAAGGAAAAAAAGCGCAATGCGTTTGACGAAGACGAAAGGCCCCTCGAGGGGTATCATTTGCGTTCGTTATCGGGGCGGGCTCCGAAAGGGTCCGGTTTTCATTCTGAATTTTCGTCGATGAAAAGGGAAATGCAGCAGAAAGGGAGTGGAGAGCGGGAAAGAATGGAAAGTTTATGCAAAAATATTGAAAAGCTGTTGAAACCTTCAAAAAAATTTAACGAAGCAAAACTATTTCTCAAAATTAAAACTCGCAATTGTTGAAAAAAAAAAATTAATTAAACGCAATTCCTGAAAAATCCTGAATCCTGAATTAAGAAAAGAGATTAAGGTGAAGGGATAATGAATCGAGACAAGAGACAAGAGACAAGAGACAAGAGACAAGAGACAAGAGACAAGAGACAAGAGACAAGAGACAAGAGAGACAATTTTAGTAATCTTAACCTCCCCCTCCCCTCGTAGACAATTGTTCATTCCCTCCCTCTCTAAAGTGTCCACGTGGTTTATGCAACAGAAAAGGGGCGCTTTTCTATTTTTTTTTTTTCAATTGGTTATGTTTTTCTCCAGTTTCTTTTTTCGCTTTTTTCAGTTTGTCAGTTTTTTTAGATTTTTAAGTTTTTTTCAAGTTATTCAGTTTTTTTTTCAGTTTTTTCAGTTTGTTCAGTTTGTTCAGTTTTTTCTGTTTTTTCAGTTTTTTTTCAGCTTTTCAGTTTTTTTTCAGTTTTTTCAGTTTTTTCAGTTTTTCAGTTTTTCAGTTTTTTCAGTTTTTTCAGTTTTTTCAGTTTTTTCAGTTTTTTCAGTTTTTTTCAGTTTTTTTCAGTTTTTTAATTTTTTTAAATTTTTTCCGTTTTTTCAGTTTTTTCAGTTTTTTCAGTTTTTTCAGTTTTTTCAGTTTTTTCAGTTTTTTCAGTTTTTTCAGTTTTTTCAGTTTTTTCAGTTTTTTTAGTTTTTTCAGTTTTTTCAGTTTTTTCAGTTTTTTCAGTTTTTTCAGTTTTTTCAGTTTTTTCAGTTTTTTCAGTTTTTTTAGTTTTTTCAGTTTTTTCAGTTTTTTCAGTTTTTTCAGTTTTTTCAGTTTTTTTAGTTTTTTTTTCAGTTTTTTCAGTTTTTTCATTTTTTTAGTTTTTTTAGTTTTTTTAGTTATTCCAGTTGCCTCAGTATTTTTTCTGTTTTTATGTTTTTCTGTTTTTCTGTTTTTCTGTTTTTCTGTTTTTCTGTTTTTCTGTTTTTCTGTTTTTCTGTTTTTCTGTTTTTCTGTTTTTCTGTTTTTCTGTTTTTCTGTTTTTCTGTTTTTCAGTTTTTCAGTTTTTCAGTTTTTCAGTTTTTCAGTTTTTCAGTTTTTCAGTTTTTCAGTTTTTCAGTTTTTCAGTTTTTCAGTTTTTCAGTTTTTCAGTTTTTCAGTTTTTCAGTTTTTCAGTTTTTCAGTTTTTCAGTTTTTCAGTTTTTCAGTTTTTCAGTTTTTCAGTTTTTCAGTTTTTCAGTTTTTCAGTTTTTCAGTTTTTCAGTTTTTCAGTTTTCAGTTTTCAGTTTTTAAATTTTTCAGTTTTTCAGTTTTTCAGTTTTTCAGTGTTTCAGTTTTTCAATTTTTCAGTTTTTTTTCAGTTTTATTTCAGTTTTTTCAGTTTTTTTAATTTTTTCAGTTTTTTCAGTTTTTTCAGTATTTTCAGTTTTTTTCCTTTTTTATAATTTTTTTCAGTTTTTTTAGTTTTTTCTGTTTTTTTTCATTTTTTCATTTTTTTTCAGTTTTTTCAGTTTTTTCAGTTTTTTTTCAGTTTTTTTTTCAGCTTTTTTCAGTTTTTTCAGTTTTTTTCAGTTTTTTTCAGTTTTTTTCAGTTTTTTTTTCAGTTTTTTTCAGTTTTTTTCAGTTTTTTTCAGTTTTTTTCAGTTTTTTCAGTTTTTTCAGTTTTTTCAGTTTTTTCAGTTTTTTCAGTTTTTTCAGTTTTTTCAGTTTTTTTCAGTTTTTTCAGTTTTTTTCAGTTTTTTTCAGTTTTTTTCAGTTTTTTTCAGTTTTTTTCAGTTTTTTCAGTTTTTTCAGTTTTTTCAGTTTTTTCAGTTTTTTCAGTTTTTTCAGTTTTTTCAGTTTTTTCAGTTTTTTCAGTTTTTTCAGTTTTTTCAGTTTTTTTTCAGTTTTTTCAGTTTTTTCAGTTTTTTCAGTTTTTTCAGTTTTTTCAGTTTTTTCAGTTTTTCAGTTTTTCAGTTTTTTAGTTTTTTTCAGTTTTTTCAGTTTTTTTTTTCAGTTTTATCAGTTTTTTCAGTTTTTTCAGTTTATTTTGTTTTTTTAGTTTTTTAAGTTTTTCCAGTTGCCTCAGTTATTTTACTGTTTTTCTGTTTTTCTGTTTTTCTGTTTTTCTGTTTTTCTGTTTTTCTGTTTTTCTGTTTTTCTGTTTTTCTGTTTTTCTGTTTTTCTGTTTTTCTGTTTTTCTGTTTTTCTGTTTTTCTGTTTTTCTGTTTTTCTGTTTTTCTGTTTTTCTGTTTTTCTGTTTTTCTGTTTTTCTGTTTTTCTGTTTTTCTGTTTTTCTGTTTTTCTGTTTTTCTGTTTTTCTGTTTTTCTGTTTTTCTGTTTTTCTGTTTTTCTGTTTTTCTGTTTTTCTGTTTTTCTGATTTTCTGTTTTTTTTTGGTTTTCTGTTTTTCTGTTTTTCTGTTTTTCTGTTTTTCTGTTTTTCTGTTTTTCTGTTTTTCTGTTTTTCTGTTTTTCTGTTTTTCTGTTTTTCTGTTTTTCTGTTTTTTCCCCCTTTCAAAGTGACCACGTGGTTCATGGATGGTCCCTTTTCTGTTTTTCTATTTTTCTGTTTTTTTTTGTTTTTCTGTTTTCATCAGTATTTTTGCTATTTTTTTGTGTTATTGTGTTCTTGAGTTCTTGTGTTCTTGAGTTCTTGTGTTCTTGAGTTCTTGAGTTCTTGAGTTCTTGAGTTCTTGAGTTCTTGAGTTCTTGAGTTCTTGAGTTCTTGAGTTCTTGAGTTCTTGAGTTCTTGAGTTCTTGAGTTCTTGAGTTCTTGAGTTCTTGAGTTCTTGAGTTCTTGAGTTCTTGAGTTCTTGAGTTCTTGAGTTCTTGAGTTCTTGAGTTCTTGAGTTCTTGAGTTCTTGAGTACTTGAGTTCTTGAGTTCTTGAGTTCTTGAGTTCTTGAGTTCTTGAGTTCTTGAGTTCTTGAGTTCTTGAGTTCTTGAGTTCTTGAGTTCTTGAGTTCTTGAGTTCTTGAGTTCTTGAGTTCTTGAGTTCTTGAGTTCTTGAGTTCTTGAGTTCTTGAGTTCTTGAGTTCTTGAGTTCTTGAGTTCTTGAGTTCTTGAGTTCTTGAGTTCTTGAGTTCTTGAGTTCTTGAGTTCTTGAGTTGTTGAGTTCTTGAGTTCTTGAGTTCTTGAGTTCTTGAGTTCTTGAGTTCTTGAGTTCTTGAGTTCTTGAGTTCTTGAGTTCTTGAGTTCTTGAGTTCTTGAGTTCTTGAGTTCTTGAGTTCTTGAGTTCTTGAGTTCTTGCTGTTTGTTTCAAAAATACAAATTCTTTTATTTTTCTTCAGTTCATTCACATTTTTCAGACTTTAAAGCAGCTATATTGTAGTCCGCCTAGCGAAACAATCCAATCAATCACCGCACTTCCAAAAATGTCACCCCGAGCAAAGGTGTATCGAAATCAATTATCCAAAACCACCACCTTGAAGTGTTGGTTTTATGCTGTCTCTGCCCAGGCAAAACATGTTTTGCATAGCTGATACCACGCGAACCGAGCAGCTGATGTCTGCCTCTATATGAGTGTCTGGGTAAGTTCTGTTATTTATAGGATCATCATCATTTTGCCGGTCACGCAGCCCTTTTTCCACGTGCGGGCTCATTAACGATCCCCTCCACCCTTCCCCGCCCTCACCAACTGATTAAGTATCAGAGACAACTTTTAAACTCAGCAAATTTTTGATATTTACTTTGCTTTTTTCGTTCATATACATTTATTATGAGAGGACGCAAGCTGTTAATATTATAACTGTTTTAAATATCGTTACCGCAGAAACGCACACGCGGGCTGACTTTTGGGTGCGTAAGTGCGCGGCAGGTGAAAACTCACCCCCTTGGCACCCTCCCCCCAGAGGAAAGGGGAGCCCCAGCAGGTGATAGATTTCTGATGGCGTTATCATTGCCGTCCAGCAGCAGCACGGCTGACGACGAAAAAATGGGGGTTCCTCACCTGGATGTCGTTCAAGTCTTTCGTCGTTTTTTGCTCTTTTTTTTCTTCGGTTGGCCACGCGAGTTCCCCCGCCGAAAATTGATTGCGTATTACCGAAGAAGGACACAAAAAAACTGACCAGAACCGGCAGCACTGGAACGATAAATTAAAATCTTTATTTTGTGACAGCCAACTTGATACACCATTTGTGTGTTTTGTAATCTTCACCGGAGAGAGAGACTTGAACGCGCGCGCACGCCCAACTCACTCGGTCGGTAATGCAATTAAAGAATTTTAATTTGCCCGACCAGACTTAATTGGTGCGCGTTCCTTCAAATAAGAAAAAAGAAACTTGCAACTTGGCCCTTTGGCGGCAACCCCACTTCTAATGGCTCAATTGGTAAGTGTTTCGCAGTTGCAATCCTGCTGGGAAATGTTGATTGTTTTCGGCGAAGATGTCTGGTGACGATAAAGTTGTCATTTGCGGTGAGAGCTTGGGAAAAAAGTGCAAGTGCAAAGTAATTAATTTACAATTAAGATTTTTCCGACTGTTTGGTAGAATGAAGTTCGAGCGAAATGTTAATCGGTTTTTGAAAGCGAAATTCTTGGATGTTGGATAAACAGAAAGTAACATGTTGAAAAGGAGAAAAAACAATACAAAAGAACGAGCTAGTATACACTTAGACAGTTAAGACAAATAAAAGTTAAATAAAAGATCAAAATAAAAGTTTCAGAAAAGATTTTAAAAAAAATTTAGAAAAAATCTTCTTGTCTTCTTGTCCTCTTGTCTTTTGGCTTCTTGTCTTCTTGTCTTCTTGTCTTCTTGTCTTCTTGTCTTCTTGTCTTCTTGTCTTCTTGTCTTCTTGTCTTCTTGTCTTCTTGTCTTCTTGTCTTCTTGTCTTCTTGTCTTCTTGTCTTCTTGTCTTCTTGTCTTCTTGTCTTCTTGTCTTCTTGTCTTCTTGTCTTCTTGTCTTCTTGTCTTCTTGTCTTCTTGTCTTCTTGTCTTCTTGTCTTCTTGTCTTCTTGTCTTCTTGTCTTCTTGTCTTCTTGTCTTCTTGTCTTCTTGTCTTCATGTCTTCTTGTCTTCTTGTCTTCTTGTCTTCTTGTCTTCTTGTCTTCTTGTCTTCTTGTCTTCTTGTCTTCTTGTCTTCTTGTCTTCTTGTCTTCTTGTCTTCTTGTCTTCTTGTCTTCTTGTCTTCTTGTCTTCTTGTCTTCTTGTCTTTTTGTCTTCTTGTCTTCTTGTCTTCTTGTCTTCTTGTCTTCTTGTCTTCTTGTCTTCTTGTATCTTGCCTTTTTTCGAACGTCTTCATCGTCTTATTTATATTTACGAAGCTGTAATGCTTACTTCTCGTTTTAAGAAAGAGTTAGAATCCCAAAGTGATGCCAAATTAAAGAAGAACTTGTTTATTGCCTGCAATTACTACTTCCAGTCTAATCTCACAGTAATCAAAGACTTCAAGTCAAGCTCTACACCTTTTTAAAAATCATAACGATGTACGAAAACTCAACCTCTCCAAAATTGAATTACCCAACTGCCAATAATCTGCCATAAAACTGATCGTCGAAATTGAACTCACCTCGCACTCTCTGCAATAACACAATAACATTTAGATCAATGACACGGTGCACTCTTTCGGCTTCTGATTTGAAGCATCTCACGCATGGCCCCAGGCCGGCCGGAAGTCGTCCTTAGCACATTAAGGGCGCCCGTAACCACTTCAACGCACCGGGATCGTTAGCGTCCGCGAAAACGAGAGCTCCCTCCTCTCCCTCGGCGGATAAGCTGCAAATTTTATAATGATAGTATCGTCGAGGGGAAAAAAAAAGCTTTGACCCTTCAATTACGGGTGCGCGATTTTTGATGCGTTTTCGCACAACGACATCAGACCGGCAATCATTTTCTGGTTCAGGGCAGATCCACTCGAAATGAACTTTTCGCGTGCTAATTTCTCTTTTTATTTCGACGAATTCTTTTAACATTTTTTCTTCTGTTATTTGAAACTGGCCGCTCAAACAAGGGGCATCAACGTGATAATGACGACCTTAGGCCGCCGCCACCGTGTTTGACACCTCCCTTCAACGCGACCCGTGGTCGGCCAGATGGAGCAGGTAGGACCTGTTATTACCATTCTCGGAACTCCGCCGATGAAAGCGAACTACCCCGAGCGCACGCAAAAGGCCAAAGCTGTAAATCTAATACTCATTCCGTATAATTTTCTGTCATCACGATGAAGACGCGGTGACCAGCATGTGAGGTTTTCAATCAACCCCCCGCGCTATCGGAGGCAAATTGGTGGATGGTCCTTTGAAATGCTTTGAAAAGTGTCAGGCCAAATGCCAGAAAAAAAGCAACAATTTTGAAGGTTGGTGCAGGGTGGCTGCTTGACAAGAAGATGGGGAAGATATGTTTTGGAGCGTCAAAATCTGTCCATAAGTAAAAATAGTTATTTCACATATCCAGAAAAACCACAAACTCAGAACACTTTTGGGGTCAATTGTCATTTTTTTTACTGGGATTCAAGACTATTTTATCAAGAGCAGCAAAACACTACCTCCAAATTGCCGGTTCTATGAATATGATTTATTATATTATTTATCTGCCACAATTGTGGAACACCTGAATGTAAGAGATAATTTTCAAAAAAAATCTTACAATTAATTTAAGCATAACAAAGCTTGTAATACATTATTTTCAGCGCTTTAGTTCTTTATTTTGTGAAAAGATATGCAATCCTGGAAAGAACCCAGTTTGTTTACATCTATAAGATTGTAAAAGTCGCAGTGTCATTGAGGCCGTTGGCCTGTTGATACTTAATAAACAAACAAACAAACAAACATGAAAGGCTTCATTCCCAGGATATTTTTCAATGCAAAGAAATACATATCATAATCCTGGAAAAAATCTTATTAAATTTAATTTAATTGCAAAATTCGAATTTCAATAAAAACAAAATTCGTTTACATTCATTGGTAGCAAAGCTACTGACATCCATTATTAGTTTTTTTGGCAATCAAAGACGAAAACACGTTCCACCGTGTCACCAGTATGCCAGTACATTTGTCCAAAGAGTTCCAGTTTCAATTTTGAACGCAACATTTGGATTTTTGTGTGGCTTTTTTTTGCAAATTGTAAGAGTTATTATTTGAAAATTTTGCGTAACATTACATAAAATTCTCCCTAAAAAAATTAAACATTTTGTAACATAAATTGTCAGGTACTTATAACTCCACCTTCTTCGAAATCAATACACCTTAATACCTAACCTGAATATTTTAAATAAAAGTCTTTTTATTGCCCATTACCCTAAGTCCATTACTTGTAAAGATCTAAAGGAATCTAAATATACTAAAATCTGTAACTTTGGAACGTATTTCTTTTATCAAATTTGAGGAAAAAATGAGGTATACTTAGAGGGTGACGATTCTCGAGATTTTGAATTTCCCGGGAATCGAGAGTTGAAATTGGCATTTTCCCGGCAAAACGGGAGTTTTATTTTTTTGACAAAATCATTGATTTGTTGATACATTTTTTTCAAGAATTATTATAAATTTATAAAAGTTGTATAAATCTAATTCCATTCAGTCATAGTTGTTCAACTCAATGTAAGTTTAACACCAAAATTTCAATTACTTTGTGGAACACTATCTTCTTTTTGAAAAAGCTTTCGAAACTGCTAGTACAAGTTTAATTCAATGGTTTGTTGGGATTGAACACTGTACGGAATTATTATTTTTTTCAATTCTAAACTCTCACTTAATGATTTTTCCTAAGTTCAATGAATTATTCTAAGTCATAGTTGGTGGTGGTAGACATCAGCTTGTAATTTGATTTATTTTACAAAGCATAAACAATAGTAATATACATGATCAGGATTTTTACTATAAGACAAATAAGAATCCTAAGCGACATTTGAAAGTTGTTTTTTCGTTTTCAACTTTTAATTTGCAGTAAAGAAATATTCACAGAAAAACTGAACTGAATATGAATAGGAGGCTTTTCCAAACATTATAAAAAATTCCAGAGTTTTACTTCAATAATAGATGATTTTTGGTGCCTTTTCGAAACTAAACAAAAAAAAATTTCAAGATAATTGAAGGAAAAAATTCTATTGATTTTGACTACCTTAGTTTTTAATTTATGTTCTGTGACTGCTAGTTTTTTTCTAAATAAAAATTTGGGCTCCCCAACTTAGTGGTCGTGTCGTTAATTACAAAAATTGGGATACAAGTTTAATTTTACACTTTCTGAATTTGCAAATCAAAGAAGCATTGGTAGAATCGAACTTAAAATGGCTTTTTGTTTGTTATTTGTGTATGGATTTTTAATTTTTTGCCTCAATATTTATAAGTATTAAAATTCCCAGGAGACTCGACCAAATTTCCCGGGAATCGAGAGTCTAAAAAATGGCATATTTCCCGAAACATTTATATCAGAAATTTCCGCTCGTCCCCCTCTAGGTATTCTCAAGTAAATCACCCATATTTTTCTCTCACCTTTTTGCACAAAAAAGAATTGGGTAAAAACACCTTTCTGAAAAATAAAAAATAAAATGAATAAAAAAAAGACAACTATAACTATAAGCATGAGCAAAATTATTTGGTAGTGTTGCCAATTTTTTTAATCATTTTTTTCAAAAACTTTCTAAACGCGATCGAAAAATACAATAAATCACATTTTTAGATGTAAAATTGGATCGAAATCGAAAAAAACTGTACATGAATTTTGATAATGTGCAATGCTTTTAAGAGAAATTCACCTTAACCTAAAATTTCGTCAACATTTTAGTAAATCAAGAGTTTTTTTAAAGGTCCAATAACCTATTGTGTTTCATATGTTTCTAGGTTAATAGGTTTTCAAAAATAAACTCTAGATATATTTTTTATCACTTAAGTGATATTGACATACTTTAAGAGAACAGATTACAGAAGGACCAAGATGGTTTCTAAAAAGTTGATGAATCGAAATAAAATTACCTTCGAATTTTTATGTGACTCATTTTTGTTCAGGATTAAGGCGCTTGTCAAACACGAAAAATGCGTGTTTGTTTGTCAGAGTCTCATAACTGCCTCACGAGAAATATTATGGGGTAATTTTCCGCCAACTCAAACGAAATCGGAAACAGTTGCCCCGACCCTTCTTCGATTTTCGTGAAATCGTGTCCCAGCAAAAAAAAATATGGGGGTCGTACCGTCCCACCGTCACGAGATATCGAAAAAGGTACTTCGGATTCGTGATCAGGGACCAAAATTACCCCTTAGAGCAACGTTTCACGAAAATAGAAAAGGAGTCGGATAATTCTGATAATTCTGAAAAATGCCATCAAATTGTTGAACTTACATTTGAAATTCGTTCAATTTCATGTTTAAGGCCATTTTTTTAAAGTTATTCTTTTCTTGAAGGAGGAAGAATAGCATTTGTAGTCCTTGAGAATAAGAAAATATCTCTTATCATTAATCGAGCCAGAGAGAATATCGAGGAAAGAAGATCAACAAAGTATGCAATATGCCGAAAAAAATATCGATAGAAGCAGCAGTATTGAGATAGTGTAGGTCGAAAATCAATCAGTCGACTATACATTACACAGAAAAAAAAAGTTGAATTTTGGAATGTTGAAAATTTGGTAGGTTGAATATTAACTCTATTTTTGAGAAATATTACATAAAAAATGTGTAAAAATGTGAACCTGATGAATATTCATCAAAAACTGATGAAAATTCATCATTTTCTGGGGTAAAATTAATCATTTTTTTTGCCACAAAATCTGTCACCATTTCCTGATGAATATTACCATCATTTTTTTTCTGTGTAGGTTGCCCAGAAAAATGACCCCCTGCTCCACAGACGAAAGATTTTTATTGGGTTATTTTAACCATTTTGAGTGCGTGGGTCTCGTGGCGCAGGGGTAGCGGCTTCGGCTGCAGATCCCGATGATGCTATGAGACGCGGGTTTGATTCCCGCCTTATCCACTGAGCTTCTATCGGATGGTGAAGTAAAACGTCGGTCCCGGTTTCTCCTGTCTCGTCAGAGGCGCTGGAGCAGAAATCCCACGTTAGAGGAAGGCCATGCCCCGGGGGGCGTAGTGCCAATAGTTTCGTTTGCTCATTTTGAGCGAAATTGGTTGAGATTAATCCATTGATACCCGAGCCTAATGCTGGAGAAAAAATGTTTTTCATACAAACATTACATTTATAATTTGCTAATATCTTTTCAGGAACGAGTTTTACAGCTTTAGAATTTTCTACAAAGTTGTCTGGCGTAAACATTGCAACGAGAGTCTCATTTCTTGTAATATTTGGATGGAAGTAGAAGAACGTGCAGACCAAACCGTAAGAAAATAGGGGTTTTCATACAATTTTTTTTTTCATTTTCCCATACAAACTTCACTTTCGAGTATCAATGAGTAAATGTTGACGGAGCCCCAGAGCCCTAAAATAAATCAAGGAATAATATTCATCCTGTGGAGCAAGGCTTTGTAAAAAAAAGTCCAGTATTTTGGGCACCCCTAATTTGCACTCTCTTGATGTTGAAATATCTTTGACCAAAAAATAAATTTATCAACAAAATAAAATATTTAAAAAAATATTCAGGAAACGAGTCGCCACCCTGCTGCAGTGAGTTTGAATAAGTTTGAGCAATAACGAGGCCCAACGAAAATAAAACAAGATAACAAAGGAGTTAGTAATTGATGTTTTGCGCGCTCGTTGAAGGGTCATAAAACGTTTTCAAATTTTCTGAGGACCCGTGTGTCGATGCTCGCTGAACGGTGCCCCCAGACTGTAATAAACTGGACCAGTTTTTTTTCTTCAACTTTAAGGTTAGTCTCAAACTAAAGATGAGTTCAAATTTACCCCTCCAAAAACCAATCATCCTGATCAAAGGCGCTCGATCGCGTCGCGTCAACAAAGTCACGGTGACCCCTCTTAACTTAAATTGACAGGAAACGAGCAACCTTTTTACAAGCTACTCAATTTTAACTCAAATATTGACATCCACCGAGGTTTGAGGCTTCTTCCGTTTGAATAGACGGGAGAGACTCCCGAAAAAAAGCACACATCCATTTGTTGATCAAATCAAGACATCCTCCCGACTTTCTCGGGAGGTTTGGGATTCAACTGTTTGGCTTTCCCATGAGGTAGTGCCAACGAAAGGGTCTTAACCGCTTCCTCGAGCGGCTTCAGGGGGAAAAAAGGATCACTCAACCGTGGCAAATTTTGGATTTTACCTGGTCAACGGAGAGGACCCGCGGAAGCGTTTTCGGAACAAGGCGTTTGGACGGCTCATCAAGTCAGGAAGTTGTGATTCGGTGCGGTTTAACGGGGCAGGTCAGTTTGTTGGGCTTAATTGTCGGATCATTAGATGTTTTGTGCGGGATTTGCCACGGACAATTTGAATGGAAATTAGTGTAGAAGTTTGATTGACTTACATGAATCTATTTGAATTTTTCTAACAAAGTTTTCTAATGATTTTTTGAAACCAAGAATTATAAGGCCGTTGCAAATATTTGCTGTGTAAACATCAGAAACAAATTCCATCTTAATGTGTTCATCTCTATTACCAGTGATTGGTACTTCCAACTGATTCGATTGCATCAAAACACACATTTGAAAATTAACTTCCCCCCAAATTGCTCCGAATACCACATCTGTTGCTATCAAATTTCATCACTCTTCAATCATCGCATTAATGGGTCTCATTGCCAACACCTGAAACGGGGTCCATTCATAAGAAATCCCCCCCTGTTCAGAAAGGCATCCAATCAAATTACAATAATCGCTACTCTGAACTACCCAAACAGTCGTTGATTAGAGATAACCAACCTGCGCACGTGTGCGCTTCTCGAAAAACAAAAACCTTGGGACACTTTGTCCAACAACGTCTCCCCGTCATCATTCTAGCTCCAAAACTCTAAGCACGAGCCATCAACGAACGGCGACACCCTGGGGCGAAATTATCAACATTTGGGACCCCTTTTATCGCTGCCCCTCCAAACTCTAACGATCTATAATTGAGCCACTTAATTTGATAATAGTTTCGGAAGGGTTCGTCGTCGTTTTTGTCGTCGTTGATGTCCCCCAACGTCGTCGTCGCTGGGCTCTACAAAATCAATCAATCGCGTTTGAGGTCCGGGACAAACCCCTTTCGAAAATGACTGTTTGTACGAGCTTAATGAATTATTTATTCACCTTCCGCGCGCGAAGAACGCGCTTAGAACGCGAAGCATAAGTAGGGGTCCCTCAAATTTTCTTAAAAGTTGGAACCCCAAACGAGTGGAATGCGTCTTCCTAACACGATTTGTCTTTCGTTGGACGTGCTCTCCGAAAAGAACTCTGAAAGAGAGGGAGCACGCCATAAAATTAAATTGAAACGACCGAAGGCGATCTCGGCAAGAATCTAATTTTTCTTCCGAGGACCTCGCCGATGACGTTTTGGAGAACTCCGGGGGGAAAGACATTATCATTAAATTACAATGTGTGGTGCGCGCGTACAATAAATATTTAATTATGGCACGCTCACCGAGCACACACCCAAATACAACCGGGAGTGCCGTGCAATTTTGTTTGGAAGCTCCAGAATATTTCTCGGGAACTGATATTAGACGGTGGCAGGTCCCCGGGGACTCTGGATGGCGTGGCGTGGCGTCCGAGGGTGCTGAACTGGGTCACAGACAACAAGATTGGAAATGTTTAGAGTGCTTAATTTGAGTTATTTTGTTAAGGTTTCAACAATTCTAAAAAAAATATTTTTGTTCTCACAGGCAGGATTTTTTTTTTGATAAACCATTATTTTTATTTCGGGTTTAGTCAAATTTAAACTTACAGTTATCATAGCTCAAACTTTATTGAATTATCCTCATGTCCTTTTTAATCCCAAATTGAATTTTACATCCAAATATATGTTTTAAATTCAAAATTCACTAGTTTTTTCTGGTTTGTCATTTAAATTTCTAAAAAGAACGTACAATTTCTTATTCAAAACTTTTATCAAAGAAAGCGCAATACAGTAAAAGCTTTTTTATTTCGAGATCTGCGTAAATTTATTTAAGTGACAATGGGCCAATTGCATCTAGGTATGGCAAGTAAAAAAAATTATTACAAAGTAAGTTTTTAATTTATTTTGGTTTAATATACAATCCATGTTGAAAGAAAACTTGTTTTGCATTTTGCAATGTTTACTTAATTTCAAGGATTATCTATAACAAATGTAAAAAAAAACTTTTTCATAAAGTAGTGTTGAATATAAAAAAAACTTTTTTTTTATTTAAGGAAAGGGTGACAGAAAAAACATTCAAATATTTGTTTATTTCATGTACCGTCAACTGAGGCGAATCGGGATAAATGGGGCGAATTGGGACAGCAATTTTAACCATGTTGCTGCACAATATTTTGATTTTTCCGGTTGGTTTCGGCTTGAGCAGACTCAGTCCAACAAAAATTTCAAACCTTTAACCCTCTACTGCCCAAATTTTTTTTCGATTTTTTTTATTTTTCCCTTGTTCAGGTGGTCATTTTTAGCAACTTTTGTTCTACGTAAAACTTTACTTCTCTTGTTTTATGTTTTTCTTGTTTTATTTTTTGTATTTTAATTTGCATTTATCTTGTTTAGTTTATGTTTGTTTTTGGTAGTATTTGGCTGGTGGTAAACCTAATTTAATTACATTTTGCCTATCTAATTTTTTCACGTTTTATAGTAACTTTTTAAATTTTTTGCATGTTTTTCACATTTTCTGCTATAGAATGTCCCCATCATCATTTAAATTGTTAAAAATACGTAGATGCATAGTCTGGTACACTCCAAAAATTACTGCATATTTCATTTTTTAAAACATTGGCAAAGTCACATAAAACAAATTAAACTTCCAACCCTAAAATTTTCGAAAATTTTAAGAGTTCTTCTTTCTTTGGTTGAAAAATGGAGTGATTTTTTAGATCGAAGCCCGTCTAAAAGCGGGGTTGTAGAGGGTTAAGTGCTCTAAACACTGCTGTCCCTATTCAGACTGTAGTTTCAATTCGCCCCAGATGACGGTATTCAAACTTGGAATTATATAAAATTATACTGTCAATTGCACAGTCAGTTAATATCATCATTTAACGTTACTTAATCCACCGTAAGTTGGTTGATGCCTTTCTCACATTAATAAAGTTTTTTTTTAATAATAAGAATGTCCAACCTACAAATGTTTACTAAATATAGCTTTATATACTCAAAAATATCGATAGAGTTGTGAGATCTTCAATCTATTGGACTTGTTTGAAAACTTTTTTGATTACAAATCCAACAAAAGGTTGCATGTTTCATTCGGACGTAATTTTCAATATCAGAGATCCAGCTTCATAAAAGTGTATAATTAACATTAAGTGGTCATAACGTTTGATAAGTTGGTCGGTTATTCAATGTTATGGGCGCGTTGGAAAAGTCTTTTGAATACCGCTCTAGAAATTAAAAACAGAGATTACCATATCTAGAGTTTTTTTTGATTAGGTCCTATAAACATATGAAAGACAATAGTTTATTGGTCCTTTTCAAAAAAAACTCTGGATATGTACAATCTTCCAGAATTTAGCCAAATTTGTTTTAGCAGAACTCTTGAAGTGCCTAACTAAACCTGATGATTTATAAAAGATACTTATAAGAACCCAAGACGGATTGAATGGGACCAACACTGTCAAAATCCGTTCCGTCAGTCCGGAGATAATCGAGTGTTTTTTTTGTCCACATCTTTACACACACCCACACAGACATTTGCTCAGAACTTTATTCTGAGTCGATTTGCATACGTGAAGATGGGTCAAGGAAGTCAAATCAAAAGTAGGAGAGGCAAAAATCAACCTTCTTTGATGCAAGTGTTTAAATCTCTCGTACTCAAAATAAAACAAATTTCAGATCCACATAATTGTTGTTGTTTAAGCAGTCTTAGTTATTTATAAAACTTAGTTTGGATTCTATTTTTTTTTAAACAAAAAACACTTTTGCGGTGCATCTAAATGCATTTAAACGTCAAAATTTGACAAAATATTTCAAAATTATTTCAAATATACAAAACATGTCAACAATGTAAAAGCATTTTTGTAACAATAGATTTATATTCTTTGCTCTTCGAATTAATATAATATTTGCTATGGTCTTTGTTTTCAAAATGATGCATTTGTTTACAATTTCGAAATCTTTTTTCAATCAAAATTTTATTCTTGCAATTCTACCCAAATTTGTTCAGAAAGTAAAACACATTTTTTTTTTCTTTACAAAAATATGAACTGAAATTTGAGGTAAACGCAGTATAAACGTTAACATGTTTAAAGATAGTCTTCTGCTTTAAATTTGTAGTCAGTAATTCAAGTTTTTTTTTGTATGTTTATTTCCATGCAATGAAAATACTGTTATTTGGTGTGATTTTTTCATTCGAATGCTTCATTCTGAAAATTTAACTTTTAATAGAATAGAATTAAATTTAAAAGATAAATTTTATATTTGAAAAAAACATAAAAATACGTTGAATAAATATTAATTAATTGCCAAAGAATAAAAAAATTAAGGTTTCTAATTAGATTTATTAAATGGAAAATTTGTTTCTTTTGTCTTAGTTAAGACACTCGACTTTTTGGACCGCGGTTAGCAGGTCGGTTACCATTTGGCCTAACAAATATCGTCTTTTCTCAAGTTACAGATTTATTTTCGTATATTTACAAACAATTTTTGTATAGGCAGATGCCGAAACTGTAAGGAGACTTGTATGGACAAAACCAATAATGCAAAATGACTTTTTGGTCAATGGAAAGCCATCTCAAAAATTTCAGCCGAACAAAAAAAAATTTCATGAATCTTTAGAGAATTGCTGAACAATCTTAAGCAAAATATGATGACAAAGAACTTTGACCTAACCCGGGCAGACGGTAATAACAAAATTAATAATATTTCAATAACAAATCCTGTTAAAATAACAAAAAGTGTTATTATTTTATCCTGAACTTAAACTTCAAGAAGAAAAAATAATAACAGTTTCTGATAAAATAACAAAATTTGGTATTGAAGTGATATTATATTGAAAATTTTTAATAACACGCTAATAAGAGGAAATGTTATACATTTCAAAAACTCTCCTAATAACAAAATTTGTTATTCGTTCGGTATACTGACTTAGAAATAAAATTACCGTAAATCGCACAAATGGAAAAGTTTCTAAGTGTCCATAACACAATCTGTTATTATTTTTTCTTTTGTTAAATATGTTTAGATCTTTGGGATAATTTTGTCTAATTTCGTCGGGATCATTATTTTGGCCATGAAATGGGGTCCTTAAGCTAAAATTATTCTTAAAAGTTGAAATTTTGGAAGTTGATTTTTTTAATTATTTGATATACCCCCTAAAGGACTTTGTTTAAAATGGTTAGAACTATGGGATAATTTTGACCAATTTCGTCGGGGTCATTATTTTGGCCATGAAATGGGGTCCTTAAGCTAAAATTATTCTAAAAAGTTGAAATTTTGAAAGCTGATTTTTTTAATTATTTGATATACCCCCTAAAGGACTGTGTTTAAAATGGTTAGAACTATGGGATAATTTTGACCAATTTCGTCGGGATCATTATTTTGGCCATGAAATGGGGTCCTTAAGCTGAAATTATTATGAAACGTTGAAATTTTGAAAGTTGATTTTTTTTAAATTATTTGATATACCCCCTAAGGGAATTTGCTAAAATTGGCTAGAACTATGGGATAATTTTGACCAATTTCGTCCGGATCATTTTTTTGCCATGAAATGGGGTCCTTAAGCTAAAAATTTTCTGAAAAGTTGAAATTTTGAAAGCTGATTTTTTTAATTATTTGATATACCCCCTAAAGGACTTTGTTTAAAATGGTTAGAACTATGGGATAATTTTGACCAATTTCGTCAGGGTTATTATTTTGGCCATAAAATGGGGTCCTTGAGCTAAAATTATTCTAAAAAGGGATTTTACTAAAATTGGCTAGAACTATGAAATAATTTTGACCAATTTCATTGGTCAAGCTATAATTAATCCGATAAAATTAACTTTTGAGAGTTCTTTTTTTTAATTTTGTTATATTCCCTAACGGAATTGATTTATTTATTGAGAGTTTTTGAAATGTGAATAACAAAAACTGTTATTATTTTCACAGAGCGAGGAAGTCAGAGCTGACGTTGAAGTTCGAACTGGAGTGAGACCTCGGAGACGGCATCGGATTCAGCTTATTTTCAGCAACTTTCACTTGGAGTCGGAATCTGTGAAGTCGGGTATTTTTGGAGAGCTGAAGTCGTCGTTGACGTCATATCCTGCATCCAGAGTCGGAGTTGTCTTCAAAGTATGGTCGCTTGGAGGTACCCAACTCTGCAGCCCTGACTAGTACAGAGGAGTTATGGCAACTGCAGGTTTATTTGCAAATTACAAATAAACCAAAACAATAACTTTTTTTGTTATGGAGACATACCAGTTCAATAACATTTTTTGTTATTATGCTGCTCCACCTCTCCGCACAAAATAACAAATCTTGTTATTCCTTCAAGATTCCTTCTGTGTTATTGGTTTGTTATTGCAATAACAACATAATAACAGTTTAAGTTATTCTTCGAACAAATCTTTGTTATTGATTTTTGTTATTTTAACAACTAATCCGATCATCCCAATAACATATTTCGATCTTCTCACAATATCAAAAACTGACCTTCCCAAGTTATTTCCGTCTGCTCGGGAAGGGCTCTGTCTACGGTGTCAATCCAAATTTTTGCAATTATGTGTCTTTCAATAATTTGCAGCCAGAAACGGTGAAGCAATAGAGACTTTTATGTAAAATTATACACCGGATTTGATGCCGTACTCAAAATTCCGAAAAAACGTAGTTTTCATCGAAAAAAGCACTAAAAAAGTTTTAAAAACTCTACCATTTTCTGTGACTCAACTTTAAAAAATTGGAACAAGTAATTTTAAGGAAGATTTAATGTAATTTTCGAATCTACATTAATTCAGAAAGGACATTTTTACATTTAGAACAAAATTTTTCATTTTAAATTTTCGAAACTCGTGACGGATAAGCAAACCCCATTGATGTTTATAAGCAAACCCCATTTGTTATTATATCAATAATTTTGTAATTGTCTGCTCTACAACTTTGTAGAACATTGTTACGCTCTAAAAAATAACCCTGCAAAGTTATAAAAAACACGAAATTTAAGAATGAAATTTTTTGTTCTAAATGAAAAAATTACCCTTCTGGGTCAATGTAGATTCGAAAAGTACATTAAATTTCACATAAAATGACATGTTCCAAAAAAATTTACAATCAAGTAACGGAAAATGGCAAAGTTTTTGAAACTTTTTAAGTGTTTTTTTGATGAAAAATACGTTTTTTCGGAATTTTGAGTACGCTATCAAATCCGGCGTTGTAATGTCCACAAAGTTTCATTGATATCGGAGAAAGTCGATTCAAAAAGTACCTGAAAATTTCCTGGTTTGGGATGGAATTGCTCAATATGGCTTTTATTCAACGATTAAAAAGTATAATCTAGAAAAAAAGACATTACAAAATATTTTTAGTTTTTGGAATAACCAAAAATAATACAAAACTACTTAAATATAAAAATAATCATTGTTAGTTGATAAAAAAAAAACCAAAAATATATTTAATGCAGAAAATAAAACTTTACTTCATTGTCTGTGGCGTAGCCAATTTCTCGAGACCCCAACCCGACAGAATCACGTCGTAACGTTTTTCGGGATGTCGCCATCAGAAACAACCCGAACTTGCGGCTTCGTTGTTCGCCTCGCGGTGGGCAAATATTTTCCTTTGCCCGGGCCAAGTGCCAAAGTCAACTGCTGGGAGCTACGCACACATCACGAAGAAAAGTTGCGCGCTCACGTCGTCCAATCGCCCCGAAAATGTTGCCGATGATAATGATGCCCCCGCGACGTCGTCGTGCGCGCAGCACTTTTGAAACTTTGTTCGCCAAGGAAAGGGAAAATGTGTAACAAATAAGGTTGTAGTCTTTGTTTTTTTTTGGGGGAAATGGACTGAGGGCTTATGGGATTTTTGTGGATTTTTTTTAAACGTTGTATTCTTTGATTGTTTCTAATTTAGATTAATTGCTACTTGCAGATACTAAAACTTGCCCGAGGCAAGTAAGCTGAAAGTAAGCAGTAATTTACGATGACAAAATAATTGCTGACTAGAAGGTTTATTTGTAAAACGAAGAATTTTTAGATGACTTATTTCAAAAAATGATATTTGGTAAAAAAAATCAGAAATTTTCAACTTCATAACTTGAGCATGGACATTCCAATCACACCAAATCATCATTTCCTCTAATACTCAATCAATTCAACTCTCATCACCAGATAATTTACAGCTCGAAATCATTAAGAGTGCAGTCTTGATTTCTACCAAATTTTGAATTAAAGAGAGAGACCTCCAGGCTGAATGCCCACCGATTCAAACAATAAGGAAACCGCTAATGGATAATAAAATTAAGCCCAAAGTTTGCCCATTCTCCCAAAGAAGCCTTGCATAAAATTATTACACTGCACTTTTCAGCAGCCCGCCAAAGAAATTTACGATAATAATACCTTCGCCCACCTTCAGAAATTGCGCCCTCTGGGAGAACCGCGACTTAATATCGAAATCGTGCGCGGATCAAATTTATTAACGACAGAAGCGTTTGGATGATTTTGCTTAAATTAACCGTTCAATATCCGAAAAGTCAAGTGAGAGACCCCAAACTATAAGCAAAAAGGACGAACTCAGTCGCGTGGCACATTCCAACGCGCCGACGAAGCCCTCCCAGCGAAACGTGACTTGGGTAGGTCGCCTGGAAGAAACGCTTCCGAAGTCGCTGAGCTCAAAAAGAAGCGATTTGGTTGATGGCTCAGTGATGAGACGCGGTGAGTTCGTTACTGAACGGATCACGCGAGAAAAGCCGCGAGGCAACTTTAATATTATTGAAAAAAGTTTAAATTTCAAACAGAAATCGTCAATAAGTGAGAGATGAGAGATGAGAGATGAGAGATGAGAGATGAGAGATGAGAGATGAGAGATGAGAGATGAGAGATGAGAGATGAGAGATGAGAGATGAGAGATGAGAGATGAGAGATGAGAGATGAGAGATGAGAGATGAGAGATGAGAGATGAGAGATGAGAGATGAGAGATGAGAGATGAGAGATGAGAGATGAGAGATGAGAGATGAGAGATGAGAGATGAGAGATGAGAGATGAGAGATGAGAGATGAGAGATGAGAGATGAGAGATGAGAGATGAGAGATGAGAGATGAGAGATGAGAGATGAGAGATGAGAGATGAGCATTAAAAAATCGTCGCTTCAAAAACTAGAAATTTTGACGATATCTCAACAAATATGATGAATTCAAATGCCAAAATTGTTCCTCAGCTGTGAAACATCTTAACTCAAAGAAAGAGAGAAAAAATGCACCTTCAACTTCCAACTCCATTATCATTTCCGCTATTTTCGCTGTCGTCGTTGCGGCTGCTTCTGCATTCATTCATTGATTAACCTTTTCAATGAATTCCGAGAAAGGGTCGCGACTGATTTCACGCTGTCCGCGTGGTGTCCACATGGTTGTGCGGTCCCTTCGACACACACGCCCTGCCCACCAACCGGGCAATTTATTACATGTTAATTTCGGGAGACCTTAACGATTATGGCATCTGTTGTTAATTGAATTAGACTGGAGGATGATATCGGTGGGCATCTCCGGCCGCTTCTGATCAACGAGGTGAAAGTAGAGTTTGGACATTCCAGTCAAATCTCGGCCGTCAATCGCTCAATCAGAGTTCTTTATTGGCCTCGGCAGGCGCCTGATTGACTTGTAGAAGCTTCGGAAGAATCGCAGTCAATCGTACGGGAGGTTTCCCACTTTGGAGGCCACCCACGCCGAGAAGGATTATTTGCTCTGTCATTGCGAGGCCACCTCCGGGAAGCGGAAAGGATTCCGATGCAGCTCAATCAATATTTGAGATGATGTGCGGGGAATAAATGGTGTGTACATTGCCCCTTCTTTGATTGACTGCTGTGAACGGAATGTTGATTCGTGGAGGTTTGTTTCCTGTTGAGCTGAATCGAATTGGGAATGTGCTACTGTCGTAGGTCTGTCTTTTAGATCTTAGATGTTTGTTCAAAAACATGAAAAAACAGATTGGGTTTTAAGAGCAAAATACTCTTCTCAACTCAACTCAACATAACTCAACTCAACTTAACTCAACTAAACTCAACTCAACTCAACTCAACTCAACTCAACTCAACTCAACTCAACTCAACTCAACTCAACTCAACTCAACTCAACTCAACTCAACTCAACTCAACTCAACTCAACTCAACTCAACTCAACTCAACTCAACTCAACTCAACTCAACTCAACTCAACTCAACTCAACTCAACTCAACTCAACTCAACTCAACTCAACTCAACTCAACTCAACTCAACTTAACCTTGCTAAATTCACTGTTTTTTGTTCTTTCTTGACTTCAAATAAGACCAACGCACTTCTTCCAGCAACATCTCCTACATCGCCAATTTTTCAGAATGCCGCCGCGAAGATAATTGCACCCCAAACAACATCAATTACAAGTAAAACATAATTTAATTCCATCATATCGCCCCGAGCCTCCCATGTTGCTTCATTGTTTCTCCAACGCAACGCAATGTCCGTGTACCACGTGCAGGCCAAAAAAAACACAACATCTAATCCAAGATTCACCTGCTTTTGGCCAGAAAGTACCCTTCCTTTAGCGTCGACGTCGTACGTCCTCCAAGGTGATTCAATTTTCGGCCCTTACTTCTGAAATCTCCCACTTCTTGGCAATGATTTTATATCTTTAGCAAAAACAACGAACAAGTACCAAATTTATATGTGAAGCAAGAAAACCAAAATCCTGGCGGCACCTCATATGATGCCGGGCAAAACAATAATTCTTTCGTGTTTTTAGGTTTTCTTCCGCGCGCACTTGAGGGTTTATTATTTTTCGAGCATAAACCATAAACAACCAATAATAACAAATCTTCTTGCGCCGTCGTGGCGCAACAACGAAAAAATCGGTAATGTGCTGCTGTTGCTGTCTGGTCTGGGGCCTTATCTGTCCGAACGAATCGCGGCCAATTTTCACTTGTAACAAGTAAATTTTCAATTTTTTCGGGGGAGAATTGCGTTGCCGAAGGGTGCATTTTTGATTTTGGGAAAAACAGAAACATTGAACGTGGTGGTTTTGGTACGTGTTTAGATAAAATTTAAAAATATTGTTGAGTTTAAATAAAGACAGTACTTAGTACAGTTTAGAATATTGAATATAATGTTGGATAATATTTTTAGACTGAAGTTCAATTTTGAAACAATTTTGAAGATATAGAGCATATATTTCATGAAATACTTTTCAAGGAATTTAAACAAGCCAAAACTATGTTTCCTCAGCCTTAGGTGATCCAATGAAGTACCCGACGCGATTAGTAGTGAGCAATGTGTTTCTTATGGAGCGAACTGTCAAACTACCACTTGAATCGGGTATTCCATTGGGAGGCTCGGTAGGCTTCTTTCGATCTAGTTTGAAGTCCCATAGATCCCTTTTGAACTTTCTGGCAACCTTATCTCCACATAGGTATGAGTCATGCCTTCGCAAGTGACCACGTGTCCGACATCGACCTTCACCTAATCTGCTCATGTTTGGCTTGGGGGTTGTTTTTGCCTCAAAAACAAAGAATCCCAAGTGTATGGTGTCATTTGGTCCCCCGGGCCCGTGCCCCCCTTTCTTTTTCTCAGATTTTTGAAAATCCTCATTTTTAAAATGCATTTTCCTAAGCGAAAACTTGACGAAAAATCAATTTTTGGGTAAGCAAATTTGAAGGTTTTTTGACGTAGAATGCAATGGCGTACCGTAAAACGGGGTGACTTTGATAGCCGGGTGACTTTGATAGGTTTGGGAACGAATGGTATGGAATCATACTAACCTTGGTAGAGAAGTGCTCAAAGTACCTTAAGAAGAGCTTTTCATAAAATTTTTAAAAGTTTAAAAAGTTAGTTAACTTTAAATAAGAAAATGTTGATGGGTAATTCTCCGCCAACTCACACAGCAGTTGCCCCGACCCCTCTTCGATTTGCGTGAAACTTTGTCCTAAGGGGTAACTTTTGTCCCTGATCAGTGATCACGAATCCGAGGTCCGTTTTTTGATATCTTGTGACGGAGGGGCGGTACGACCCCTTCCATTTTTGAACATGCGAAAAAGAGGTGTTTTTCAATAATTTGCAGCCTGAAACGGTGATGAGATAGAAATTTGGTGTCAAAGGGACTTTTATGTAAAATTAGACGCCCGATTTGATGGCGTACTCAGAATTCCGAAAAAACGTATTTTTCATCGAAAAAAACACTAAAAAAGTTTTAAAAATTCTCCCATTTTCCGTTACTCGACTGTGAAAAATTTTGGAACATGTCATTTTATGGGAAATTTAATGTACTTTTCGAATCTACATTGTCCCAGAAGGGTCATTTTTTCATTTAGAACAAAATTTTTCATTTTAAAATTTCGTGTTTTTTCTAACTTTGCAGGGTTATCTTTAAGAGTGTAACAATGTTCTACAAAGTTGTAGAGCAGACAATTACGAACATTTTGATATATAGACATAAGGGGTTTGCTAATAAACATCACGAGTTATCGCGATTTTACGAAAAAAAGTTTTGAAAAAGTTGGTCGTCATCGATCATGGCCGTTCATGGTCACCCGCGACAGACACGGACGACGAAACAAAGAGAAACGCAAAAAGTAACTTTTTCAAAACTTTTTTTCGTAAAATCGCGATAACTTGTGATGTTTATAAGCAAACCCCTTATGTCTATATATCAAAATTTTTGTAATTGTCTGCTCTACAACTTTGTACAACATTGTTACACTCTAAAAAAAGTTAGAAAAAACACGAAATTTTAAAATGAAAAATTTTGTTCTAAATGAAAAAATGACCTTTCTGGGACAATGTAGATTCGAAAAGTACATTAAATTTCCCATAAAATGACATGTTACAAAAATTTTTACAGTCAAGTAACGGAAAATGGGAGAATTTTTAAAACTTTTTTAGTGTTTTTTCGATGAAAAATACGTTTTTTCGGAATTCTGAGTACGCCATCAAATCGGGCGTCTAATTTTACATAAAAGTCCCTTTGACACCAAATTTCTATCTCATCACCGTTTCAGGCTGCAAATTATTGAAAAACACCTCTTTTTTCGCATGTTCAAAAATGGAAGGGGTCGTACCGCCCCTCCGTCACGAGATATCAAAAAACGGACCTCGGATTCGTGATCAGGGACAAAAGTTACCCCTTAGGACAAAGTTTCACGCAAATCGAAGAGGAGTCGGGGCAACTTTTCCCGATTTCGTGTGAGTTGGTAGAGAATTACCCTGATAAATAACACTACTTTAATCATCTCAAAGTGTCATGATTTTCTCAATGAACGTGATTTTGAATCGTAAAACGGAATGCATTTCCGGATTCTTCGGACAATGATCTACTAGGAAAAGGTAAAATAAGTTTGTAAATAATAAATATAATGTGTTTTTGAAATATACTTAAAAAAAATCTCCTCATTTATAGGTATTTTCAGCAAAACAAATTTCACATAAAATGTGAAAACTTTTGATTTGTTCTTTGAATTCAGTAAAAAATTTATTATAAATCGATAATTTTATAAACAAAACTATTTTCAACGAATTTCAAGCAAAGTTCTGACTTTTTAACAATTTTACCTAGAATTTATATGTATTTTGTTAAAAAGCTTTTACACTTAGTTAACTAAATATTAATATTAATGTTTTTCTTTAAAAAAAAATATTAGCAGCATCAGTGATAGTAAGTTTGAAGTAAAAATAAAGCTTGAACACAAAAAAAAATGAACACCTTAAATCTGATTATAACAGGAAAAACAATGACGGAAATCAAACTAAGAATTTTTAACGTAACTATTTTTTTAAACGCTATTCAAAAAACTTTTTTAATAGTTCGTGGACTTTGTGTTGCCTACCCCAGTACATGATTTAAAAATAATAATCTTGAGAAAAACCTTACCAGTTGGAAAATATTCCAAAAATAAATTGAAATCCTATCAATGTCACCCCGGTTTACGGTGCTCAAGATTTACCTACAGTGTTGCTATATTTAACTCTTTAGACGATCACTAAGAGTAAAACTGACAATTGCATTCCATTGCTGAGACTTTTTATATTAGTAATCAAAACCTCAGGGTAAATTGAATTTTTCTTAAGAAATCACATTTTTATTGTTGAAAAGTCATGTATTGCTTTGCAAATGTTTAACTTATCAGTCCATTTTCTACAATATACTGCGTTAGAACACAGTAGGCCTTGAAATTTAAAGAATTTTTGTTTTAAATTGTGTTTCGAAAATAAGTGAATGTCCCTAATTGAATGTATGCCCCAAAAAAGAAACAAAACAGTTTTAAGATCATACACATCTGTCCCATAAAAAAATCTATCGTTTTTTTGTTTTTTTTTTTGAAGCTTTTTAAAAGTTTTTAATTGATCTTTAAATTGTTTTTTGGGGCATAAATTCAATTTGGGACATTCACTTATTTTCGTTACGAAATTTAAAAAAATATTTCTTCAAATTTCAAGGCCTACTGTGCACAAACGCAATATATTGTAGAAACTGGATGGACAAAAAGGAAAAATTCAACTTGTATCAACAGTTATCACAAGTCAAGCAAGTCCACTTTAAAGTGACCCAATTACTGAGTTTATGTTGACAATTCAATATCATTATGCCAAATAACTGTTACGCAAAATGACATCATGCCAAAAAGCGTTATGCCAAACGGCATAAAGCCAAATGGAGATCACTCGTTTTAGATTACCAAAAAAGTCATCTTTTGAGCTTTTTTAATGCTCCAAAAAAACCAAAATTTTATCATTCTTTTTTGGTTGTTTTTGAATACCCCTAACTCAAGATGGTTTCAAAAACACAAAAAGCAAAATATGCCAATTTTGTTTATTAGAACTAAAAAAAATAAAAAAAATATTAGAAATCAAATAAAAACTCCAGAAATAGAAAAAAATGGGTTTCCGAGTGTCTACACATAAAAAAGTGTAATTTTGGAAGGTGGTTGATTGAATATTAACTCTTTTTGAGTAAAATTACTTAAGAAGTGTGTAAAAATGTGAACTTGATGAAAATTCATCAGAAACTTATAAATATTTATCAATTCCTGATGGAAATGGTGACAGATTTTGTGTCGAAGAAAAATATGTTAAATTACATTTTTCGTTGACACAAAGTCTGTCACCATTTCCTGATGATTATTACCATCATTTTTTTGTCTGGGTACTAAAAAGCTTAAGAATATAGACTGATTTTCGATGTCAATAATTAAAATATCGTGAAATTTTTTGATCTTTCCGATAAAAATGTTTTTAAATATTTGAAATCAAGTCTTTCTTTCCAAATGGTCTATGTAGAATCAACAAAATATTTTGTTGATGTGAAAAACAAGATTTTTGTTAAATCAACGCTAAACGTCAATGCATGTTTTTAACAACAAAATATTTTGTGTAGATTGTATTGTTGAATCAAACTTCTTACAGGCTGATCGAACAACATATTTTTCTACGGGGAGTTGCATACACTTTTTTGTGTGTAAAACGCTTTTGATTGGCGTCCGTGTGTTTGGTCAACTAAAAAAATAAAGTAATTTATGACACTATTAGCAAAGAGACAAAAACATCTATCTATATATATAAAAAATTTCGACGGTTTTGTTCGAACGCGAATCAGTTCAATACGGAGCGTCGGATCGAGGTGCTCTTTGTTGCGTTGGGTTCGTATAAGCCCAAGGATGGTTTATACGCTAACTAATTGACACTTTGGCCACTCTGGAACCGTTTCCGGAGCATCGGAAAATTGTATGGAAAAAGTTACGTAAAATCATATTTTGATCACAGGAGGCTGAATAAGCAAAAGTGCAAAAAACGTCAACAAACAAAAAAGGGCAGAACGAAGTTTGTCGGGTAAGGCTTGTTTTTTGACAAAGAACTTTGTCCTAAGGTTTCTATACGGGGTGTCAATCCAAAATTTTCGCGAAGCGAAAACGTTACGTGACGAATTCCCCTCTCGGCAAATTTCCCCTCTTTTTGGTGCACGCTGGTTGGTTGAACAAACGTTTCCCAATCAGTCAATCGAGAGACGTGAGATTGATGTATCTAAAATCACCCCCACTCTACCTCATAATTTTCGGATCGTCGACGGGCAACAAGCGAATAAGGAGGTATAGGAGAATGGGTGCAAAAAGGCGGGGCATACGTCCCCGACCTAAATCAACAAAAAGCGGCTCGGTCAGTCCCGAAAATTCATTCTGTTGCTGGACGTCGACGAGTCAACACCGGGAGCAGACGGCCTGGAGGCCCGGGAGCAGATGGCCTGGAGGCATGGACACGCCAAGACATGCCAGCCGGCATGAGCGGGAATTGGAATTGGCCACACCTTGGAGCGGCCGGAGTCCCCGGCGGGTGTTCCGATAGGGGGACTTTTCCCGAACCATAAGAGTTGGGGCAATATGGGTATCAAACTTTAGGGTTTTTGATACTGGACATGAAATTTGACATTTCGGCAGTAGTGGCCACAATCCGGAGTGGCCGGAGGCCCCGCGGATGTTCCGATGGGGGGACATTTGCCGAACCGTAAGAGTTGGGGAAATATGGGTATCAAACTTTATGGTTTTTGGTACTGGACATGAAATTTGACATTTCGGCAGTAGTGGCCACAACCCGGAGCGGCCGGAGGCCCCGGGGATGTTCCGATGGGGGGACATTTGCAGAACCATAAGAGTTGAGGCAATATGGGTATCAAACTTTATGGTTTTTGATACTGGACATAAAATTTGACATTTCGGCAGTAGTGGCCACAATCCGGAGTGGCCGGAGGCCCCGCGGATGTTCCGATGGGGGGACATTTGCCGAACCGTAAGAGTTGGGGCAATATGGGTACCAAACTTTATGGTTTTTGATACTGGACATGAAATTTGACATTTCGGCAGTAGTGGCCACAATCCGGAGTGGCCGGAGGCCCGCGGATGTTCCGATGGGGGGACATTTGCCGAAACATAAGAGTTGGGGCAATATGGGTACCAAACTTTAGGGTTTTTGATACTGGACATGAAATTTGACATTTCGGCAGTAGTGGCCACAATCCGGAGTGGCCGGAGGCCCCGCGGATGTTCCGATGGGGGGACATTTGCCGAACCGTAAGAGTTGGGGCAATATGGGTATCAAACTTTATGGTTTTTGATACTGGACATGAAATTTGACATTTTGGCAGTAGTGGCCACCACCTGGAGTGGCCGGAGGCCCCGGGAATGTTCCGATAGGGGGACATTTGCCGAACCATAAGAGTTGGGGCAATATGGGTATCAAACTTTAGGGTTTTTGATACTGGACATGAAATTTGACATTTTGGCAGTAGTGGCCACCACCTGGAGTGGCCGGAGGCCCCGGGGATGTTCCAATAGGGGGACATTTGCCGAACCATAAGAGTTGGGGCAATATGGGTATCAAACTTAATGGTTTTTGATACTGGACATGGAATTCGACATTTCGGCAGTAGTGGCCACAACCCGGAGCGGCCGGAGGCCCCGCGGATGTTCCGATGGGGAGACATTTGCCGAACCGTAAGAGTTGGGGCAATATGGGTATCAAACTTTATGGTTTTTGGTACTGGACATTAAATTTGACATTTCGGCAGTAGTGGCCACAACCCGGATCGGCCGGAGGCCCCGCGGATGTTCCGATGGGGGGACATTTGCCGAACCGTAAGAGTTGGGGCAATATGGGTATCAAACTTTAAGGTTTTCGATACTGGACATGAAATTTGACATTTTGGCAGTAGTGGCCACCACCTGGAGTGGCCGGAGGCCCCGGGGATGTTCCGATAGGGGGACATTAGCCGAACCATAAGAGTTGGGGCAATATGGGTATCAAACTTTATGGTTTTTGATACTGGACATAAAATTTGACATTTCGGCAGTAGTGGCCACAATCCGGAGTGGCCGGAGGCCCCGCGGATGTTCCGATGGGGGGACATTTGCCGAACCGTAAGAGTTGGGGCAATATGGGTATCAAACTTTATGGTTTTTGATACTGGACATGAAATTTGACATTTCGGCAATAGTGGCCACAATCCGGAGTGGCCGGAGGCCCGCGGATGTTCCGATGGGGGGACATTTGCCGAAACATAAGAGTTGGGGCAATATGGGTACCAAACTTTAGGGTTTTTGATACTGGACATGAAATTTGACATTTCGGCAGTAGTGGCCACAATCCGGAGTGGCCGGAGGCCCCGCGGATGTTCCGATGGGGGACATTTTCCGAAACATAAGAGTTGGGGCAATATGGGTATCAAACTTTAGGGTTTTTGATACTGGACATAAAATTTGACATTTCGGCATTAGTGGCCACAATCCGGAGTGGCCGGAGGCCCCGCGGATGTTCCGATTGGGGGACATTTGCCGAAACATAAGAGTTGAGGCAATATGGGTATCAAACTTTAAGGTTTTCGATACTGGACATGAAATTTGACATTTTGGCAGTAGTGGCCACCACCTGGAGTGGCCGGAGGCCCCGGGGATGTTCCGATAGGGGGACATTTGCAGAACCATAAGAGTTGAGGCAATATGGGTATCAAACTTTAAGGTTTTTGATACTGGACATGAAATTTAACATTTCGGCAGTAGTGGTCACAATACGGAGTGGCCGGAGTCGCGGATGTTCCGATGGGGGGACATTTGCCGAAACATAAGAGTTGAGGCAATATGGGTATCAAACTTTAAGGTTTTTGATACTGGACATGATATTTGACATTTCGGAAATAGTGGCCACAATCCGGAGTGGCCGGAGCCCCCGCGGATGTTCCGATGGGGGTACATTTGCCGAAACATAAGAGTTGGGGCAATATGGGTATCAAACTTTAAGGTTTTTGATACTGGACATGAAATTTAACATTTTGGCAGTAGTGGCCACCACCTGGAGTGGCCGGAGTCCCCGGCGGGTGTTCCGATAGGGGGACTTTTGCCGAACCATAAGAGTTGGGGCAATATGGGTATCAAACTTTAAGGTTATTGATACTGGACATGAAATTTGACATTTCGGCAGTAGTGGCCACAATCCGGAGTGGCCGGAGGCCCCGGGGATGTCCCGATAAAGGAACATTTGCGGAACCATAAGAGTTGGAGAAAAATGGGTATCAAACTTCTGAAATCTGTTTCTGGAAATTTAGAATAACTATTTCGTAATCAATTAGAGCCCTGAAAAGGGCAGTTCAGCTCCACTTGAAATTTCCGTCCCCTTAGTTCGATAGGACGTTGATATTATGTCTTAAAACTTTACAAATCAGGGCCACGAAATTGACCACAAAAGAGTTGTCTTGTGTAATTATAAGGGAATCATGGGGAAATTTGGACCGGACGTTCTAATCGAAAATTTCAGCAATCATCTAGCAAAGTTCTTTGTCATACTGTTCATGTGTAACATAACCACCTGCACCTTTTTCAAGCTAAAATACTGTTGAAATAGTTTTTAACAGCATTTTTAAAAATTTCTTTTGTGCTGGTCAACGAATTACAGGTTGTAATAAAAAAGAAAAATAATTTGATAAAGCTTCAAAAGGCGTTCGATTGTTTTAAATTACATTTCAAAACATCAGCTTACATGCAGCTCACATAGGACAACTTCCCAAAACTGGAATAACAAAGATTCAATTTTGCAGCTCACATAAAATTAGCCGAACATTTAATCAAAAATTTCTCCCCGATCTCATCCTACCTGCTTCATTTGAAGAATCATCTCTTTGAACCCAGCCGCCAGCCGATGCCACTGCATTCCATCCGATTTCACCCAATCGTAAAGAATATTTCAATCGATCTTTCTTCAGAGAATCGACTACCATGCCGAGGCAAACCAAAAAGAAGAACAAAAATCCCAAAATTTCACACCGCATCCAAAATATTGACTTATTGAACCGGGATCTCCACCTCTGAAAATGTTAGGACCAAAAAACTAAAAGGGTCCCTCAAAAATTCCTACCTGATTTGGTTTGCAGCGATCTCCGGATCTCCGTACCGTGTCACCGCACATTCTTCAATTAGCCAAAATTTGCACCTCTCAAGATCCCTATCGGCCGGGATTCCAAAATTTGTCGTATTTCGGCAGCAGCAGCGGATCCAGCGGATCGATCGAAAGGGTTTCTGCAGCGAAATGCTGCGAAATCGATTCATCATTCCGATCCGGTCCAACTGTTGACATTCGCACAATTGCAACTGGGACCATTTCTTCGGTTCAAAGGGTTTAACCCGGGTTCGGTGATTAATCATTCAGCGCGCGGTGACCTTTTGAACATCTGCGACAGTTTTTTTTTTTTTTTTTTTTGGACAAAGAGAGTTGGAATAATTTTCGACCCTGATGTGGTCATGAAATGAACTACGATTATTCGTCACCCTCAGAGTTCCAGCTGGGTTTCGAACCCAGACTTTCGCGCGACCCTCGTCAAAACCCGCGCGCGATCCCGCGCTGACAGTTGTTTACCAAACAAACATCGGTTCGCTGTCCAATTTAATCGATAATCACGGCCGATCACATCTCCATTAGAGCAGCAGCTAGCAGTGTGCCAACCCTAACCTAGCTCAACGGACGACGAGACCTGCGCCAGACTCCCACGGGTCCTGTCCTCGCGTCCCGATTGATTGAAAATTTAAATTTATAAACAGCGCAGAAGACACGAGTGTCGAAAAGAAGTCCCGAAAAGTACAAGACCTCCGAAGACCCTGGCTGTCTTCTCGGCAGATTGAATAATCAAGATAAGGCGAATCCCCAAGGTAGGATCAGCCTCGAGATCTCTCGAGAGGGGTCTCTTCTTCAAACAAGCTCGCGAACCTTTGCGAGAGGTTTGGATCGACGGTGGTATCATGTTACTGGCGTTGATCGGAGTGCTCGGAGATATCGTCGTCGAGATAAGGTTTTGGGAAGAGTTTGCATGCCGAAATAGTTTGGGGGTTAATTGTAGTTATTTTTTCGGGGGGGTCGGCATGCACTTGTTTCTCGAAAGGACATCGAATGTTGGAACTTGACCTCGTGGCTGGAATTCGGAATTGCGAAGATACATTGTAAGTCAGGTCAATTAGGTCATGAATGACTTGATGAATTTTGTATTCAAAATTTTACTTCATTTGGATTGATCACAAAAGTGCTTAATATCTTTGACGTCAACTCCGTTTCTGACTAAGACTCTGGCCTCTGAAAGTTTGGTGATTCCGACTCAAGATCCTCAAAAAATACCAACTCTACCGATTTCCACAACCCGGCTATATTGCACAATACCTTTCTATTTACTTTAAGCCATAATTTATCCCAACTAATTGGAGCAGCATCTAAAGTCAAGTATTTAAACCCCAGAATCCCAAAAACCGCTCCAGAACTCGCGATTGACCCCAAGTAACCCTTCCGGCACCCGTTCTAACCCGTCAGGGTTAACAAGCCAGTACAGGCGCAGAGGTCCTCATTTTATCGCTGTCGATAACGAGCATTTGAAGAATGGTAGTCGGTACTTGACCAGCGGACCTCGCAAAGACCCAGCCGCAGAGCCTTCTGCAGCGTTCGACGAAGAAACGGAAGGTAAAAAATTGGTTGCAAATCGATCTTAATCAGAAGCACGTTCCTGCAGCTACTTGGGCAAGAGGACGGAAAAATTTGGGGTCTCGAGCCTCGTTTGGTCGTAAAAAGATTAATTGGTCCGGTCAAACTAAAGCAAAACAGCGCAAATTTTTTTCGGTGGTAAACAAACCTCCGTTGCTGGATGCTGAACTCGGTGGATCCTGAAGGAAGTAAGATTTATCTGATGTTTCTTCTTGTACCGGTAAGATTCGGATAAGGTGCTGCAAATTACGTGAATTATTGAGGTAACGAAATTTGGTGCTCCACCACAGTAGTAAAGTATCCTGCTGATAAGCCACTTCTGCGCCGGATGTTGGATATTTATGGAAAATGTTTGAAATAAGCCAGCCTTACATGGGAGATGGTACAGGCGCCAGAAACTGCCTTTCGCCAATCTGAAAAGAAGACTGGTTCATAATTTGATAGTTTGTTTGGCACCCAGGAAAAATAATATTTTTTTGTATTTTTGTATTTTTGTATTTTTGTATTTTTGTATTTTTGTATTTTTGTATTTTTGTATTTTTGTATTTTTGTATTTTTGTATTTTTGTATTTTTGTATTTTTGTATTTTTGTATTTTTGTATTTTTGTATTTTTGTATTTTTGTATTTTTGTATTTTTGTCTTTTTGTATTTTTGTATTTTTGTATTTTTGTATTTTTGTATTTTTGTATTTTTGTATTTTTGTATTTTTGTATTTTTGTATTTTGTATTTTTGTATTTTGTATTTTTGTATTTTTGTATTTTTGTATTTTTGTATTTTTGTATTTTTGTATTTTTGTATTTTTGTATTTTTGTATTTTTGTATTTTTGTATTTTTGTATTTTTGTATTTTTGTATTTTTGTATTTTTGTATTTTTGTATTTTTGTATTTTTGTATTTTTGTATTTTTGTATTTTTGTATTTTTGTATTTTTGTATTTTTGTATTTTTGTATTTTTGTATTTTTGTATTTTTGTATTTTTGTATTTTTGTATTTTGTATATTAGTATTTTTGTATTTTTGTATTCTTGTATTTTTGTATTTTTGTATTTTTGTATTTTGTATTTTGTATTTTTGTATTTTTGTATTTTTGTATTTTTGTATTTTTGTATTTTTGTATTTTTGTATTTTTGTATTTTTGTATTTTTGTATTTTTGTATTTTTGTATTTTTGTATTTTTGTATTTTTGTATTTTTGTATTTTTGTATTTTTGTATTTTTGTATTTTTGTATTTTTGTATTTTTGTATTTTTGTATTTTTGTATTTTTGTATTTTTGTATTTTTGTATTTTTGTATTTTTGTATTTTTGTATTTTTGTATTTTTGTATTTTTGTATTTTTGTATTTTTGTATTTTTGTATTTTTGTATTTTTGTATTTTTGTATTTTTGTATTTTTGTATTTTTGTATTTTTGTATTTTTGTATTTTTGTATTTTTGTATTTTTGTATTTTTGTATTTTTGTATTTTTGTATTTTTGTATTTTTGTATTTTTGTATTTTTGTATTTTTGTATTTTTGTATTTTTGTATTTTTGTATTTTTGTATTTTTGTATTTTTGTATTTTTGTATTTTTGTATTTTTGTATTTTTGTATTTTTGTATTTTTGTATTTTTGTATTTTTGTATTTTTGTATTTTTGTATTTTTGTATTTTTGTATTTTTGTATTTTTGTATTTTTGTATTTTTGTATTTTTGTATTTTTGTATTTTTGTATTTTTGTATTTTTGTATTTTTGTATTTTTGTATTTTTGTATTTTGTATTTTTGTATTTTTGTATTTTTGTATTTTTGTATTTTTGTATTTTTGTATTTTTGTATTTTTGTATTTTTGTATTTTTGTATTTTTGTATTTTTGTATTTTTGTATTTTTGTATTTTTGTATTTTTGTATTTTTGTATTTTTGTATTTTTGTATTTTTGTATTTTTGTATTTTTGTATTTTTGTATTTTTGTATTTTTGTATTTTGTATTTTTGTATTTTTGTATTTTTGTATTTTTGTATTTTTGTATTTTTGTATTTTGTATTTTTGTATTTTTGTATTTTTGTATTTTTGTATTTTTGTATTTTTGTATTTTTGTATTTTTGTATTTTTGTATTTTTGTATTTTTGTATTTTTGTATTTTTGTATTTTTGTATTTTTGTATTTTTGTATTTTTGTATTTTTGTATTTTTGTATTTTTGTATTTTTGTATTTTTGTATTTTTGTATTTTTGTATTTTTGTATTTTTGTATTTTTGTATTTTTGTATTTTTGTATTTTTGTATTTTTGTATTTTTGTATTTTTGTATTTTTGTATTTTTGTATTTTTGTATTTTTGTATTTTTGTATTTTTGTATTTTTGTATTTTTGTATTTTTGTATTTTTGTATTTTTGTATTTTTGTATTTTTGTATTTTTGTATTTTTGTATTTTTGTATTTTTGTATTTTTGTATTTTTGTATTTTTGTATTTTTGTATTTTTGTATTTTTGTATTTTTGTATTTTTGTATTTTTGTATTTTTGTATTTTTGTATTTTTGTATTTTTGTATTTTTGTATTTTTGTATTTTTGTATTTTTGTATTTTTGTATTTTTGTATTTTTGTATTTTTGTATTTTTGTATTTTTGTATTTTTGTATTTTTGTATTTTTGTATTTTTGTATTTTTGTATTTTTGTATTTTTGTATTTTTGTATTTTTGTATTTTTGTATTTTTGTATTTTTGTATTTTTGTATTTTTGTATTTTTGTATTTTTGTATTTTTGTATTTTTGTATTTTTGTATTTTTGTATTTTTGTATTTTTGTATTTTTGTATTTTTGTATTTTTGTATTTTTGTATTTTTGTATTTTTGTATTTTTGTATTTTTGTATTTTGTATTTTTGTATTTTTTTATTTTTGTATTTTTGTATTTGTTTTGTATTTTTGTATTTTTGTATTTTTGTATTTTTGTATTTTTGTATTTTTGTATTTTTGTATTTTTGTATTTTTGTATTTTTGTATTTTTGTATTTTTGTATTTTTGTATTTTTGTATTTTTGTATTTTTGTATTTTTGTATTTTTGTATTTTTGTATTTTTGTATTTTTGTATTTTTGTATTTTTGTATTTTTGTATTTTTGTATTTTTGTATTTTTGTATTTTTGTATTTTTGTATTTTTGTATTTTTGTATTTTTGTATTTTTGTATTTTTGTATTTTTGTATTTTTGTATTTTTGTATTTTTGTATTTTTGTATTTTTGTATTTTTGTATTTTTGTATTTTTGTATTTTTGTATTTTTGTATTTTTGTATTTTTGTATTTTTGTATTTTTGTATTTTTGTATTTTTGTATTTTTGTATTTTTGTATTTTTGTATTTTTGTATTTTTGTATTTTTGTATTTTTGTATTTTTGTATTTTTGTATTTTTGTATTTTTGTATTTTTGTATTTTTGTATTTTTGTTTTTTTGTATTTTTGTATTATTTTTTTTTTTATTTTTGTATTTTTGTATTTTTGTATTATTTTTTTTTTTATTTTTGTATTTTTGTATTTTTGTATTTTTGTATTTTTGTATTTTTGTATTTTTGTATTTTTGTATTTTTGTATTTTTGTATTTTTGTATTTTTGTATTTTTGTATTTTTGTATTTTTGTATTTTTGTATTTTTGTATTTTTGTATTTTTGTATTTTTGTATTTTTGTATTTTTGTATTTTTGTAGTTTTGTATTTTTGTATTTTTGTATTTTTGTATTTTTGTATTTTTGTATTTTTGTATTCTTGTATTTTTGTATTTTTGTATTTTTGTATTTTTGTATTTTTGTATTTTTGTATTTTTGTATTTTTGTATTTTTGTATTTTTGTATTTTTGTATTTTTGTATTTTTGTATTTTTGTATTTTTGTATTTTTGTATTTTTGTATTTTTGTATTTTTGTATTTTTGTATTTTTGTATTTTTGTATTTTTGTATTTTTGTATTTTTGTATTTTTGTATTTTTGTATTTTTGTATTTTTGTATTTTTGTATTTTTGTATTTTTGTATTTTTGTATTTTTGTATTTTTGTATTTTTGTATTTTTGTATTTTTGTATTTTTGTATTTTTGTATTTTTGTATTTTTGTATTTTTGTATTTTTGTATTTTTGTATTTTTGTATTTTTGTATTTTTGTATTTTTGTATTTTTGTATTTTTGTATTTTTGTATTTTTGTATTTTTGTATTTTTGTATTTTTGTATTTTTGTATTTTTGTATTTTTGTATTTTTGTATTTTTGTATTTTTGTATTTTTGTATTTTTGTATTTTTGTATTTTTGTATTTTTGTATTTTTGTATTTTTGTATTTTTGTATTTTTGTATTTTTGTATTTTTGTATTTTTGTATTTTTGTATTTTTGTATTTTTGTATTTTTGTATTTTTGTATTTTTGTATTTTTGTATTTTTGTATTTTTGTATTTTTGTATTTTTGTATTTTTGTATTTTTGTATTTTTGTATTTTTGTATTTTTGTATTTTTGTATTTTTGTATTTTTGTATTTTTGTATTTTTGTATTTTTGTATTTTTGTATTTAACAGTTTTAAGAAATTTCCCTTGTTGAACCAGTCTATTGGCTCAACTCATTCTGATTGAAATGAATAATTCATGCAATCAGTTACCTTTCTTTCGCCAACTCATCATCGATATCATCGCCAGCTCACAAGTTGCGGGAAAAATTTGAAAAACTAAATTATTCATCATGTGACGACCAATCCCGAAAATGAGAGAACCTGCTGACAACAATCACTTTCTGACCCAATTCCGACCTGCTGTCCCGTGGTTCAATCTTCATTTCACCCAGAACCACTTCAGCGTGAAGATTGTCCCAGGACCCTCTGGAATCGATCTTGTCAGGGAAGAACCACCACCATCGGAAAAGTAGCGCAATTATGTTGTTTTGCCCATTTTGGGGAATTGAGATCGCCGCCAGGGAGTCGCCAAAGCGCCTCTTAACTTATCAACCGAAAAATTGATATGTCGCCGTTGTCTCAATTTCTCCGCGGGACCGGAATATTGCTATTTTCTCGTAACGGGTTCAAACATTGTATTCCACTTTCTCGGGCGCCCCACTAAGTTGCTCAATCGCCCGGACAAAACGCGGTTTAATTTGCGTTAAAACAATTTCAATTGCTGCCGGAATTACGTCTACATGGGACTTTCACCTTTCAGCACGTGCTCCGGGCGGACCAGAAAGCCTGCCCGGTTTGGTCGTAAAGTGGCCAACTTATTAATCTTTAAAAAGAAGCAAGGACACTTTTCGGGCGCGACCCATCATCATACCAATCCGCGTAAAAAAAAACTACCTATCAATGAGAAAGTGATGAAAAAACACTTTGTACCGTTTTACTAGAGCTCGCGGATTGTTTCCGAAACTTTTATTGGCCCGACGAGTTTTGCTTTCAATTTAAGCGTTTTCGGTCGTTTATGAAGAGTGAAATTCGATTATTTCGATGATTGCCGCCGTACCGTTTAAGGTGGTTTTATGGGGCGGTAACTGTTTCGGGCCCCGGACTGGTCAATTTACCCAATAAATGAGGTGGACAGTTGAGTTTTGGTTTGATTGCTAAATCGTCACGGCGGAGTTTTAAAAGTTACATTTATCAGTTATTTCTTTATCTTCAAATGGACGCATGAGAAAGATTCTCAAAAAAAAAGCTCCAGAGTGCTAAAAACTTCACGACTCGAGCTGAAAAACTCTTCTTTTTGCAACTTGTTGCATAAAATACTATTCCAAAATGTAGAGGGTGACTTGATCCCAATTCCAAATTTTGAAGAAATCGTTAGCAAAATTTATCTTATGCATCTAAATTATTGATTATTTAAAAAAAAAGGACAAGTAAATTTTGTCCCGCCCGTGTGAATCAATCGGACCGCACGCTGGGCGTTCTAAAATTCTAAGTGTAAATATGGAGGAGGAGCCCAGGGCGGCGAAGTCCTTCTAGTTAAAAGGAAGACACTAGTAATTGTTATTAGAAATGGTGGCCGATAGCTATAAAGTCAACTTCGTTTTCTTTTTTTTTACATGTAAATTTTTCCCATGAAGAGTATCGGGGCCGCATTTACAAAGCGAATTCAGTGACTATTTCTTAACTTAATGTTAACAATGTTTATGTTGATGTTAACATTCCATAGATTGCCTCCCTAAGGTGTCATGATAAGGTCCAGCTTGTAATGATACTTTCCTACCCTTTACTAAGCAATCGAATCCAGAATTTGAACATTCGAAAAAATAGGCGTGTTTTTCAATAATTTGCAGCCTGAAATTGTCATGGATTGTAAAATTTATTTCAAAGGAACTTTTATGTCAAACTGGACGCCCAATTTAAAAGCGCACTCAGAATTCCTAAAAACGTTCTTTCCTCGAAAAAAATACAAAAATAATTTCAGAAATTCTGCATTTTTCGTTACTTGAATATAAAAGTCCTTTTTTTGGTAAACTTATCCCAAGTAACATTTTTAAACCAACTAGCCACCACCTAGTTTTATTGAGGTTTTATGGTAGCACCTTGATTGCTTATAAGTTTTATGTTGGTATTCACAGCAACTAATAAGCATGGGTTAATTAAAAGGTTTTGAGAAGGTTTTATGCCTCGGACATAAAACTTTGTGCCAACAAAAGACAAATGGCTTTCAAAAAGGTTTTGTGAAAGTTTTAAGAGAGTCTTGAAAACCAGATCGCAATGCCATGCCAAACGGTTTTATTGCATGCTTCTTTAAAACCAATGGTGTTAAAGCTGTCAAGTGCCATTAGGCATGCACAAATCTTACTTAAAACATTAAGCTCCTAAAAAAGCATTTAACGCGGCCAAAAAGGCATGCATACCTACATGGCGCTAAACGCGTGGTTTGATTGAATGTGATTGACCGCCATCTTGGTAGAAAAAATAGAAAAAGCAATAAATTTGATTAACATTGGGTAATTCTACGCCAACTCACACAGCAGTTGCCCCGACCCCTCTTCAATTTGCGTGAACTTTGTCCTATGGGGTAACTTTGTCCCTGATCACGAATCCGAGGTCCGTTTTTTGATACCTCGCGACGGAGGGGCGGTACGACCCCTTTCATTTTTGAACATGCGAAAAAAGAGGTGTTTTTCAATAATTTGCAGCCTGAAACGGTGATGAGATAGAAATTTGGTGTCAAACGGACTTTTATGTAAAATTTGACGCCCGATTTGATGGCGTACTCAGAATTCCGAAAAAACGTATTTTTCATCGGAAAAAACACTGAAAAAGTTTTAAAAACTGTGCCATTTTCCGTTACTTGACTGTAAAAAATGTTGGAACATGTCATTTTAAGTGAAATTTAATGTACTTTTATCTATATTGACCCAGAAGGGTAATTTTTTCATTTAGAACAATATTTTTTATTTTAATATTTCGTGTTTTTTTATTAGCAGGGTTATTTTTTATAGGGTAATAATGTTCAACAAAGTTGTAGAGCAGACAATTACAAAAAAAAAGATATATAAACATAAGGGGTTTGCTAATAAACATCACGAGTTATCGCGATTTTACGAAAAAAAAAAGTTTTGAAAATGTTCCTTTTTTTGATTTCTATTTTTTTCAGCATTCGTGTCTGTCGCGAGTGACCTTGCACGGCAATGATCTACGACGACCAACTTTTTCAAAACTTTTACACTTGAAAAAAACTAAACTAAACTTATCTTTTCAGCACTCGTATCGAAAAGTAGTACTTTTCGACACTGTTTTGGACACTTTTGCCGTCAAGGTAAATTCAACTCAAGTTGAGTAAACTCGGTAAACCACGTTGAATAAGTGTACGACTCATCCTGGAAAATCCTCCTTTTCCTAATATTTTAAATATGTTGAACATAAAAATAGAATCGCTTGGGTTTTTTGGGAAACCTTTTTACAGAAGTGTGTGTAATTAAATCTGCTCACTTTTAAAATAACGTCAGTGGGGGTGACATTGGGTTTGGGGGGTGAGATTGGGTCAAAGTGATTTTTTACGGATTTTACCATTTCTCAGATTTTTCTCAATGAAACTGAATTCTGTTAAAAGGGTTGTGTAAGGGACATCTTAAGATGATTTCACTGAAAAAATCTCGTTCCTAGAGCAAATCCTGTTATTTTGACAGCTGTCTAAAGTTGAGGTACGTTTTTGGCCAAAAATGACCTCTTGAAAAATCATTTTTCTAAAATTTTTGTTGGGATTGCTCAAAAACTACCCAAATGTTTGAAAATCTCCACTTCAAACATTGTAGCATGTCAATACGATTCCCTCGAACAAGAAACACTGTTGGATGACTTGTTTTTACCATATCATTGTATTTGAGCATCATTTAGTGTCATTTGACCCAATGTCACCCCCTCTAAGGGTGAGATTGGGTCAATTTTCAAACTATTGGCATTTAAGGTAGTGTTCATCAAAATCCACCATATTTTGGGAAAATGTTAGTAAACTATCTAAGAACAAATCTACGTTGGAAGATTTTCGATGTTATTTAAATTGTTTTTGTTATTAACTAATTACGAGAGGTGTATCGTTTTTTGACCCATAGTCACCCCCACTGACGGTATTTCATTTGTTTTCTGCAGAGATTTTCAGTAAATTTCACACAACTTTCAAGAACATCCCCACTTTTTCCTATGTATGTGCTTTGATGAATTTGCGATTTCCATGCCGTGATATTTTTTCTAGCCTCGGTGTCTGAAAAACTATTCAATTTCAATCAGTCCGAAATCAACCCAGAAAAATTTCGCAAGCCAAACACTTGCCCTAAATGTAATTTAATTCACCTAATCGAATCGATCCCGATCGTGAGGCACGATCGCACCAAGTCAAACAAAAAATCAAAATTAGCACTCCCATTAGCCCACGTTAATCCGATTTTGGAGGGCGCGAACCGCCAATCAAAAGCAAGATCAAAGCCGCCCGTTCCGACCCCGATCTTCCCGTTAGAAATCGATCGATCCCTTCGAAAGGACTCTTCCTCTCTTTCTCTTTCTGCCATTGATAAGTTTATGCGGTTTTTTACGGCGATTTGCGCGCGCTCATCCCTTCGTCTATCTCGCTTTTTGTTACAGAACTTCTAACAGCCAGTTATAGTATCATTACGTCCTTTCCTTGAGCCTCATCTCTACGAACCGAACGAAAACGTGATCATGATTTCCGAAATGATCCGTGTCGAATGGGTCGGCGATTTCCGATCTTCCTTCATTTTCTCAATCAGCATCCGATTAGAGCGCGATTTCGGACCGCTTTGATGCAATATTTACAGAAGCATGACCAATTTTGATTAAATATCCTTTGATCCTGAAAGCGCGGGCCGCCCGAGCTTTGCCGGCATCCTTAGAAGTGAAACCGCGAGGGGCCAATATGAGGCTTAGATTGAAAAAAAAATAAGAAACGGAATTAGTGCCCATCACTTGCGCGAAATTAGAGGGCTCCGGTTCGGGATTCGGATTTTAGGTGTTCTGGCCGCGCACGATCAGTGTTTACAAAGTGTGCCTGTCGAATCGATTATGTGGCTGTTTATTGATCAGCCGAAATAAGCAGAATCCAATTGAGAGGAGCAATTGGTGAATTTGAAATGGAATAATCGAATTGGTGGAATTAGGATTTAGAATGCTAATGACACTTTTCGTAGCAATTGTTTTGCAATAGAGTGATTACAGATTCGTTTTGGTGCTGCAATTGTTAAATCATTGTGTTTTGCCTTCCTCACAGAAAGCTCCTGTTCCTGAACTCTTACAGAGTTTCCTGATATTTGACTTTAAAGTACATTTAATGCCTTCATACTACGTAACAAGATGTACTTGCAAAATTGCATACATTCATTTTAATGCGCCTGCTGTCTTATCCTTTCTACTTGTTATCTACTGACAAGTTCTCTCAATACGGTTACGTCATTTAACTACCCACCCTCCTTCGAAGTACGCTCTCCAAAGCCATACTTCCTCCTTACGTCCTCAAAACGAAACCACGTCCGAAACACCGGATAGGAAATATAACCGATAATTACAGCCGATCGAGCGCGACTAGATTCAAATTGAGCTAAAACCCGCCAAGAAAAAAACAGCCGAAATTGCCACCGGAACCGGTTCCACCCTGCAGGTGCACCATTTCATGGTAATGCGCTTATCAAGTACCCCCAAATTTCCCCCGAGTTCAGCTGTTCAGGGTGCCTCAACCAGCTGCTGTACTACTATGTACCGAGAGGTCTCTGTTACGCGAGTCGGGCCAATTTTGGTGGGGACCTGATAAGAGCTGGTCGCGCGCGACACGGGCTGTGATGGACCCTTTTTATGGGTTTGGGGTTGATCCGCCGCGTGCCGCACGGACCCAAAAACCAACGAACTCTACGTGGGTCTATAGGTGCACTGGAGAAATAATTGGACCGCGGGTTGTAGCGCGCGCGCGGAAAAACTTCCTCGAAGTGCGTTCCGCGATACATCATTACCGAAGGAAGATATCCCGAGTGAGGGGAAATAAAAACTTGAAAATAGTTTTTTTATGGATAGGATAGAACAATCATACAAGAATCAAATGTATTTCCAATTTATTGGACTTGTTTTTTCATAGAATTATAGTATTTCGAAAAAGAATTGTGTAGAAGCAACAATGCCGCGTGGTTGATTTCTTGTGTTTTGCGAAACTAATTTGAAAATACAGTCCAGACTCGATTAACCGAAGGCTTCGGATAAATTTCACTTCGGATAATCGACACTTCGGATTATCGAGGCTTTGGATAATCGAGTCTGGACTGTACCATGGAGATTTTCCCTTTTCCCATTAAGGGGTTACATACATGTAGAAAATCTCAATTTTTCATAATTCCGAATATTTATTAAATCCTTTAAAAAGATGAATTCCAATCACTCCTGAAAGTTTCATGAAGATTTGTCATGTTTTAAGTGAGTAGAAGACGATTTAGGTTTAAAGTTCTGCCATGCGCAAAGCGGACTGTCAAACTTTGTGAGCGTTTTTCTCGAAACACCGAGTTGATTTACGGGTGCCACGATATCTCGAGATTGGATGGTCCAAATTGGCTGAAATTTGGGGTGAAGACTCTCAAGACATATCCCGTGTGCATGATGAAGTCCGATTTTGAAATTTTGCTTTTTAAAAAAATACAAAAATCAAAAATATGAAAAACACAAAAATATTTTTATTTTTTTTTTAAATAAACTTTTTGAAAATCGGCCTTCGTCATGCACACGGGACTGGTAATGAGTCTTCACAAAAATTTTGAGCAGATTTGGTCGAAGCAGTGTTGAGATATCGTGGCACCCATTTTTTAAAACTGCTAACTTCAAATAGCTATATCTCGGCAATGATGCAACCAAATGTCTTCAAATTTATGGTGATAATAGTTAAAAATGTTTATGTTTATGTCATGAAAACTAATTTTAAAAAAGTTTGAGTGTGTGCCAATACCAACCCTTGACATTTTTGCCGATTTACATGTATGTAACCCCTTAGAGCGAGTTTTTCACCAATGTGTAACAGGTCGTATCGAGGTGCTCCGATTTGGATGAAACTTTCAACGTTTGTTTGTCTAAACATGAGATGAACTCATGCCAAATATGAGACCTCTACGACAAAGGGAAGTGGGGTAAAACGGGCTTTGAAGTTTGAGGTCGAAAAAACATAATAAATTTTATAATTGCTTCCATTTGCGTAAAACTTCATCAATTCCAACTCTCTTAGATGTAATCGAAAGGTCTTTTGAAGCACTTCAAAATGCGCCATAGACACCCAAGGTTGGTTTCATTTTTTCTCATAGCTTTTGCAAATCACTGTTAAAAATGGATTTTTTTAAAACCTTAATATCTTTTTGCAACAGCCTCCAACACCCATACTCCTCTGTCGTAGAGGGCTCATATTTGGCATGAGTTCATCTCATGTATAGACAAACAAACGTTGAAAGTTTCATCCAAATTGGAGCACCTCGATACGACCTGTTACACATTGGTGAAAAACTCGCTCTTAAGGGGTTACATACATGTAAATCGACAAAAATGTCAAGGGTTGGTATTGGCACACACTCAAACTTTTTTTAAATTTGTTTTCAGGACATAAACATAAACATTTTTAACTATTAGCACCATAAATTTGAAGACATTTGGTTGCATCATTGCCGAGATATTCATTCATCTCATGTATAGACAAACAAACGCTGAAAGTTTCATCCAAATCGGAGTTCCTCGATACGACCTCTAGAACAAACCGAGTAATATCTACAAATACTGCCTCTTAAAAAAGATGAAAATCCCGTCTTGCAAATACTTTTCCATGTCTCTGGTAAAGATGAGAGCAGCCGGAGATGGACGGATGTATAATGCTTAGAATCTGGTTCAGGTGGAATTGGTTTTATTCCCAATTATCAATTCCTAGGCAGCCTGTTCTCCAAGCAAAGCGAAGGATTGCAGTATTTTGAATAAGAATTGTTAACTGTCAGCACATTTTCATGAAATTTGTGACGGAATGAGGACGAAATAAACTATTTAAAAAATAACTGAATCCACCTATGTGGAGCCTTCCTCACATCTCATCAGAAATTGGTCACACAAAAGGTCAGGACAAAATTGACACAGCACAGCTTCAAACATGGTTTTTGGAACGGAACCAACTGAAACCAAAATTTCTGGCTTCAATAAAGTACAAATATCACTTAAGTGGTCATAACCTGACACTGGGTTGCCAGATCTTCAATATTTTGGACTCGTATGAAAAGTTTTTTGCTTCCCCATCGAACGATATGTCGGATGATTGATCTCTATCACTTAAGTGGCCATAATTTGAGCTAGGGTTTCCAGATCTTCAAAATTCTAGTCTTGTTGGAAAGATCTTTCAATTACCTAACCAACGATTTTCAGCAACTTATCTAACATCCGGTTATATGCGAAAACACATTTTTATACATAACTTTTGAAATACTTATCATCCTAGACCCAATGTCACTCCTGATGACGGTACACAAGTAACGCTTAAACAACAAAATAGGAGAAATATACCCATTTTAAGCCTAATAAGCGGACGTTTTTGAATGATGCTGGATAATCTGGAATGTTCCTTGAGATTTAATAAAACCAAGGACACCAACGAGTAGAGCAACTTTTTGTGAACATTTCTGATTATTTTCACTTTTACTTAAAGTTATGCTATTACTTTTACAAGCATTTCAAAAAAATATTTCAAAAACGCATTCTAATCAGTCGTGTGCATTGGGCCACGCCCTTTTTTGTATTTTCAGCATAGTGCTTTTTTTCTTCCAGCGTTCTTTTGGGTCTGCTTAGCGCTGCCAGAATTGATGAAAATTTAAGCGAACACTCACGAAAACTAGCATTTATAGAGAAAGTTTCCTGGCATCACAGGCTCACTCCAACAGGCGCTGCTGGTGGTGTTGGTGGCCACCCTTTGTTCTTTATTTGCCTTCGCTTCTCGCTCGGGTTTCTTCAGCCTTCGATTGGAATGGGTCGTAAAAATGTAAACGTCAAAAGACTTGGCGCGTTTGATTTGTTGATGGCGCGTGCAAAATATTTACTTGTTTCGGGATTATTCATCAAGTGAGTGACTAACTAATGTTCAATAGAACATGTTGCCGGTAGTTGGAAGCGATTTCCTATCTGAAGCGCTTTGAAAACGTTAGCGCAAGTGAAAAAATATTGATGGCGACTTTCGTTAAGCAGTTAAGCTATCATCTTGCGTGTGGATGTGTTTGCCAACAAAATGGTGAGAAATGGTCTCGCAAAATAGAAATTATGATCAAAAGTGCTTTAAATTTGATCTTTTTGACCAGTAAGTGGCATACATTTGCGTGCTTACTCGAGGCGGTGCTGTTGCTGGTAAGTTTATAGCCTAAATACTATTTCTGGAGCTTTAATCGACCATCAAACTCTTCATACGACGAAGATAGGTGTTTGATTAAAAATATATATTTCCCCTAACGAATGGAATGAATATGCTATAATTTGACAGCCCATTACAGGGCAAAATCTTGATAGTTTGCAGAATCATAATCCCAATTTTTAAATGCAATCTGGTCCAAATTACAGATTACCATTTTTGGGCTCATTGACCTTTTTTGAATTTTCGAAACATCATGCCTAGTTTTGTTATTGATCTGAAATATTCTCTTCTTCGGGACTTTCCATTCGAGTGAGAGTTATTTCGGCTACACACGTGTACCGATACTTCCAGTGCCCTTCCCGCGCGATCCCAATAAATTATAATATCGTCGACGGATGTCAAAATGCAAATTGTACTACATGTTCACTACCCGAGAAAAGGTGCGTGCAGAGTGTGCGTACGCGGCCCCACCAAAACGGGTTGTTCCGTTTGGAGCGTTTGCAAGGCGCGTTCGTTCCGGACACAGCCTCCAGCATCATTTTTCGGTAGCTGCTAATTAATTACCATATGCAGGAGCTGCCACAGCGAGGACCCACCGGTCAAACCGGGTCTTACCAATTTTTTCTCCCTGCCCGCTTAAACACAAGTTCCGCAACTCTAATTGCTCTCTCTCCCCGATCGGCGGACGGAACTTCACCTGGCATCCCATCACCGCGGGTTGATAATGATAACTTTGTTGGGAGGATACGATGGCCACTTTCGATTGGGCCGCGATCCGTCAAAAGGTCCCGGGAGTCATTAAATCAGAATAAAACCAAAAGTTTGACAAACTCCTTATTTACGACCTGGGCGCAACTTTCGCCGTCCATCGTTCTACGGAAGGATCCTCCAGGGACCAGGCCCCGAACCCAGCGAGAGATGATTACCAACGAAAAGGGAAAATTTAATGGCAATTTCACTCTCCGCCCAGCCGAGAACCGTTATCTCGCTCTGCGCGGTCATGCACTTGCACTTCTTCCCATCAGGGCGCTGCTTGATTGATGGTCAAACGTTCTTTGCATAATTACATACAAGCTCGCATACAAGTTTCGGAGCTTGGGACGTCGTCAAAGATTCAAAGATCGATTTCGCTTTCCACGGGACCTGGCACGACAAAATTGCACGCTTTCTCGCTCGTATCACAGGGTTCCGGAAGATTCGTGGACCTCGGGGGTTCTTGAAGTGAGGGATCCCATGGGTTGAGGAAGGGAGTTGCTTAAATTTGTGTGACGAATATTCGCGGGCGCAAGCGCGTGAAACGGTTGATTATCTTGAAAGATACAGTGCAGTGAGGATTCAGTAAGAAGGAAACGGAATCAACATACTGCAATTCCCCACGAAAACAGCATGATTCGAAAAAAAAGTTCTCCGATCGGGGTCAATTTTTTTCTGGGGGTTCCTTGGCCGAAATAATTAGACCCTTATTTTTTGTTTGGCCGTTAGGGTGACCTACGCCGTTTTAGGGTGGTTCGAAAAATAGCCATTTTCGTCGATTTTTGAAAAAAAAATCATCCGATTTTAGTTGTCTTAGTTAAAAGCTTCAAAAATCTAGCCTAACATTTGAAAAGGTCCTATGAAAACTTAAAATTCTGTTTTGAAAATGTTGAGGCCATAGAGCCTATATCTGAAAATATTTTTACCGGATTCCTCGAAAAAATTTACCTAACATATACAAAAATCGTCGCTTGTGTGCTATCCTGTGACACGTCCTATCTTTTTATAGCAGACGTGTCACAAGATAGCACACAAGCGACGAAATGGTGAAGTTATGTTTTCAGTATTCCGAGATACGATTTTTGTTAAATAAAAACTGGGGGTTTCCAAGCGCCACGCGCAAAAATGGGAAAATTTCTAAATTGGGAAAATGACGAAAACGGGAAAAGTCGATTTTTTTTACTAAAACTGCGATAACTCTTAAATTAAAGTGATGACTAGGCTTAGTGATTTTTCACGCTCGAAAATAGCAAATTTCACGGGGACCTCAATTTCAAAACACCAAATTTCACGCAAATTTCGCGGAACGTGAAAAATGTCAAAATAACTCTGAAAATCTTATGTTTAAATCACAGAAATAACGTTTTATGCTTCATTATATATTATTCTTCAACAAACTTAAACAAATATTCACTAAGATCTCCTAATTTTCAAAAAAGTTTCCACCAGGTTTATGGATGGGTTCCATTTATATTTTTAAATGAAATGTAGGGCATGCGTATTCTCATTTATTGAATTGCTGGTTTAATATTCGACTAATAAAGCTTAAAAGTTTTCGCTAATTTGCTTCCGTTTTATCAGTTTTCATTTTATTAAATTTCATATCAAAGCAAAATTCAACAATCTTGTCCAGCCAAAATGAGTCAAATAATTTGAATTTTCTGCGACATTCAGCCCATTCAAAATAATTTTTAAAGTTTTCATTTCTCTTTTGAAAAACTAAACATAAAATCAATAGGCAAAAATAAAATAATTTGTAACGAAATCGAAATTTTTATTCAAAATGAGAACAGAAAATAAGAAAAAGGTGGTATTTTTTAACTTTTACTTTCATCCACCTAAATAATCAAATATCTTTAAAATTAAACAGGACTAACAAAAAAATGTTTTAAACAAAATTTAAAAAATTGAATTTTTTTTATAAATTTCAAGAATTTCACACCGTCCGCGAAATCCTCAAAATTCACTAACCCTATATTAGTAATTGAACAAGGGTATTCACTCGCTTTATTATAAAGTAGTTCTTAAGATTATTTAAATTTGATAACATATAAATAATGAAAAATCGTAACAGCTTCACACAAGCATTCAATTTCACGGGATTTCGCGGAAAAAGCCAAATTTCGCGGATTTCACGCTGTCCGCGAAATCGTGAAATTTCACTAACCCTAGTGATGACCTATACATATTTGGGTACCAAAATTTTCGTAATTAAAAGAAGCAACTTTTGGTACCCAAGCATGTATAGGTCATCGCTGAAATTTTAAAGTTCCCGTTTTCGTCATTTTCCTATTTTTAAGCGTGGCGCGTCGAAAAAAACAGTTTTTATTTTCAAAAAATCGTATCTCGGAATATTGAAAACATAACTTCCCCTTTTTTTGATATGTTATGTAAAATTTTCCGAGGAATCCGGTAAAATATTTTCAGATATAGGCTCTATGGCCCCAACACTTTAGATATTTGAAACTTCTAACTATTTTTCCTTAAAAGCCTATCAATTACCCTTTTATTTGCGCCCAAAACTGCTAAAATCGGCACGGAGTAATGATTTTTTAAAAAAAGTGTTTTTTTTTCGAAAATCAACGAAAATGTCAGACCACCCTAACACGGCGTAGGTCACCCTAATGGCCAAACAAAAAAATACGGGTCTAATTATTTCAGCCAAGAACCCCCAGAAAAAAATTGAGCCCGATGGGAAAACTTTTTTTTCGAATCATGCTGTTTTCGTGGGGAATTGCTGCATATTGGTATCGGATCAAGGAACTGTCAAAAGTACTTAAATTTAAAAGTCTCCTGAATCAGTCTTGCCAGATATACAGATAAATCTGTATTTTACAGATTTTTCGATCCCAAAAATCACAGAAATCTGTATATACAGATTTTTTGAAATTGATTATAATAAAAAATTTCAACAATTTAGCATTTCAATTATGCTTTAATATGATTAACATTCCAACGCCCAAGGCTCCAAAAAAGTTGGAACGGTAACTTCAACTCGCTGGTTCTCGGGCATAACTCACCCAATCAAGACGATTCTTTTTTCCAGTGATTTGTTAGGATGTCTAGATGATCCTAGAACTTTGCAGAACTCAATTTGATCAAATCTGCATTTTTTGCGATCAAAAACATCGTTCCAACTTTTTTTTTCGCGTGTAAAAAAAAAATCGCCAAAAATTCCGCGGAGGCAGTCTTTTTAAAAAAGTTGGAACGATGTTTTTGGTCGCAAAAATTACACATTTGATCAAATTGAGTTCTGCAAAGTTCTAGGATCATCTGGACATCCTAACAAATCACTGGAAAAAAGAATCGTCTTGATTGGGTGAGTTATGCCCGAGAACCAGCGAGTTGAAGTTACCGTTCCAACTTTTTTGGGAGGCTTGGGCGTCCGTGTAAGTTGGACATGCGTTGGGCGTTCCAGTGTTAATAAGCTTAAATCTGCTGCTGAAATTCTATGAATGTTTTGTATGGCTTTGAATTTTACGTGATACAGATAAAATACAGATTTATTTAAAGAAAATACAGATCTCCCATAAAATAATCCGGCATCGTGGCACCGTTGCAAGATTACACAGACAATTTCACAGACAAAATCTATCGTTATCGTTATTTCGATAATTCTATCGGCGATAATTTTGTCTAATCTAATCTAATCTAATCAGACCCTAGCGCAGCCAATCTTTCGAAGGGATCCTGGAGAGTGCCTTAGGTTAGATGACGCCTAGCACTCTTCTTGTCATTTATTAACATTTGTAGTGCACCATTGCATTAGAATGCATTGAAACATCACAAGCGTTAAAGCGGCCAGGCCTACTGCGTAAAGCCGTATCGCAGAGATGACTCGTAATTGGGTTGAGTTTGAGCACTGAGTGTTCGAACAACAACACAATTCTGAATCGACAGGGGAGGAAGAAGCGTGGGGACACACCACCATACGCTCCGAGATTTGGTTGTATTCGTTGGGAGCACCATGCTAAGAAGGTTTGGTACTCCGAGACCCTCTGGGATGGGACATTGTATTTCCACGAATGCCCTGGACACTATTTGCCGTGGTTATAGCGCCACAACTCGCTCTCTGTAACAGTATTCCTAATTCCAGTCCACGCTCACCAAGTCGTCATGGCCAAGTGGTTAGCATTTTTGCTTACCAATCCAAAGGACGGAGGATCGAACCCCGCCTCGAGCGACTTTGATTTTTCGTTATCGTTATGATTTTTCGATTACACAGACAATTTCACAGACAAAATCTATCGTTACCGTTATTTCGATAATTCTATCGGCGATAATTTTGTATACGATTTCACTTTATTAGATTTTTTTTAATACTGAAATTTTCTTGTATTACCGTATTACTTCGAAAATACTAAAATATTCATAATTTGCAAACGAAGTGAATTTTTGTATGTTTTTCACTTTATTGGAGTTTTTTTCTTAAATACTAAAACATTCACATAGTACTGTATTTATTTTTTTTTGAAAATTCTCATTTTTTTTTTTAATTTGAAACATGTGTATAAAACGACGCATTTTTTTGTATGAAGCATGCAAAATTTTGCTTCATTTGATTTAAGTATTCACGAAAATTGCGGTTAATCGCGAAAATTTTTGTATTTTCAAAAAAAACTTCAATAAATTGAAAAAGCATATGAAATATCAGTTCAATTCAATAAAGGGAAAACAAATATAAAATTTCGCTTCGTTTGATACCCACATTACAAATTATGGAAATTTTAGTATTTTCGAGAAAAAAACGGTATTTTGTGAACAATTTTGAGTACTTATTTATACTTGGAACTTACTACATTTTCAAAATCGATCGAACAATCGATTAACAACCTTGGTAGCCTATCACTGTGGGAAACCTTATTTCAAGCAAAACAATGTAAACAGGCCAATGTGGATATGTAAACAACAGTCTATCCTGCTCATTCAGAATGTAAACATCAACTAACGAGAGCAGCACAAACTGTTGTTTACAATTCCACATTAGCCGATTTACATTATGTTGCTTGATTTATCATTTCCAATCTTCTGGTCTGATAGCCGTGCGGGCTAAAGCGCAGTCTTCTCCACGTATGGTTTGTTTGAATCTCGCAGACTTGAAGGATTTTTTGTGTAGTACAGTCCAGACTCGATTATCCGAAGCCTCGATTATCCGAATTTTCGATTATCCGAAGTTCGATTATCCGAAGGTTTGTATGGGACTACGGATAATTTAATCATGAACAAATAATGTTCTTTCGTGTTTATTAAGTTCCTTTTTGCCTTCCTCACCTTACTGAGGAAAGGCTATAAAATCGCTCGAAAAATGAACTTTTTAATTTGACCTCGTAGACCCACTTTCACATATACATATCGACTCAGAATCATGTTCTGAGCAAATGTCTGTGTGGATGTGTGTAGGTGGGTGGACAAAAAAATTGTCACTCGATTATCTCCGGACTGGATGAACGGATTTTGACCGTATTAGTTTCATTCGATCCGTCTTGGGGTCCCATAGGTCTTCATTTAAAATCAGCAAGTTTAGTAAAGTACTTCAAAAGTTATGCTTAAAAAACGATTTTTGCGTATGTCCGGAAGATTGTAAAAAGGGTGGTTTTTGCAAGAAATCATGCTATACATTTTCAGAAAGGTATTAAAAAGACCTTTCCAATGAGCCCAAAACATTGAAGATCTGACAACCCTATCAAAAGTTATTAGCACTTAAGTGTTATTTATACACCTTTTGGAGGCCGGATCTCAGATATTTCGATGAAAATGATGTCCGGTTCCCTCATGCAACCCGTCGTTAGTTAGATAATCGAAAGACCTTTCAAATGAGCCTAGAACATTGAAGATCTGACAACCCTATCAAAAGTTATTTGCACTTAAGTGATATTTATACACTTTTTGGAGGCCGGATTTCAGATTAGTGATAGGAATCTTCCATGCGAACTATCGTTGGATATGTTTTTTATCAGACCTTGCCGATGAGCCAGAAATATTAAAGGTCTGCGAATACTATCAAAAGAAATGAGTAATAAAGTTGATTTGTTAAGTTAAGTTGACATGTTAAGGGGGAATGTTGCTATTTTTACTGAAAGTATTGACTTTATGAATGTGAGGAAGGCACCAACCATCTAAAGGTGGATTAAGTAACGTTTTTACATATAATTTGAGTTCTGCGACTCCATTTTAGTCAAATTTGAGTTGTTGATTGCCTTTTAGCATAAAAAAAAACATTTTCTTTGTATTACAACACCGCCATTTTGACTGCCATCTTGGAATTACAAATTCTAAATCACTTTAGAGCATGTTTGGGGTCATATTCAAGGTCAACAATCAAAAACAAGACAATAAAAAAAAACATTTTCCGTGATTCTATTATCCGAAATTAAAAATTTCCGGGGCTAATCGAGTCTGGACTGTATGTATTTACTCACAAAGGTGATGTGCATGCTTTGTCATCATATTTTTTCTAGGGAAGAATTTTAGGATAAATATTGGATATGAGTAAAATTAACTCTATTTATGAACTCTGAATACAATTCTCTCAAACTCGACATCTACCCATTTTACTTATTTCTGGATAAATCTGAGTTTGTTGACATTCTTTTGTACAACACTTCACCTCCTTGGCATATACCCCTCAAAACGCACCAGCGTCACGCGGCACGCGGAACGCGCCTTGCAAACCCGGAATGGACCATGGCCACGGCCGTGTGGACGAAATTTGATGACAATGTCCTACGGCTACGGCAGCAAATCGATGCAAGTCTTTTTTAAGGTTTTTGTTTTTATAGGCTGGTCATTTTGAGACCTCCTCCGGGTCATTAGAAGCGTGTGCATATCGAAGGAAGTATTTGGAAGTAATTTGGAGGAGCGTGACGCGATCCGGTTGACGGCACGTCCAAGTTGTGCGGTGACAGGACGATGAACTCCGAGATTGTTTGCAGAAAGATGTTGGGAGAACTTTGAATAATTGAGGATCGTCGTCGTCGTAATTTGATTGGGGTTTTTTTTTCAAAATACATTGTTTTTTATTTATTTAAATTTTAAAAATCAGAATTTTTAATATGATTTATACTCATAAGCTTGCCTATGATTTCTTTGTCATATTTTTTCAAACTTTAATGCTTCTATCCCTTAATTTTAGAAGTTCCCCGTCGTCTTATGGAACCATTTTCAAACTGCGTCGACCCATCATTATTCGGCAGGTGCATCCAGTCAAGGTCCTGTTATGAAGTTAAGGAATTGGATTACGCGACGCGACGAGAGTCCTTTAAGCCGAACGTCGTAACAGGTCGTAACGAAACGGTTTTTGTTCATCACGTGTGTTTGTGTGGTAGTGCTCGTCAGGACGAACGCCACAGGACACATACAGTGAATGTGGGCACACGTACAATGATCTGAAAGTGAGGTTAGAATGAGGTGAGAGGTTGTAAGTTTGGGGTATTTGTTAAATTATTTACCATTAAACCTAAAAATTAAAAAATATATAGTTTGAAATTTTTATCAAAAAAAAAAAAATCTGTGAATTCGATGAAAATAGATCCAACCTGCCCAAATTAGAGCCCCTTCCCCTAGAACCCCGCAAGGCATTGCACTGGCGAGCTCTCCAAAAAAAAAGGAAACCAACCAACAGGTGAAACTAAATTTCCTTAGCCAGGATCACCTGTACCCGTCCAAAGTTGCTCCTTTTTCCAGCATTGGGATGACGAGGACGAGGGCCGAGGGACCTCGAGTGCTTGCCGGCTTCTGATTGGTGGACGACACGAGCCGGACGGCGGCTGTTCTGCTGTTTTGCTTGCTGGCAAGGGATGTTGGCTCGCGTGCCGTCCTGGAAAAGGGTGTGAAATGATTTTTCGGAAGTTGATTTTTATGTCAATCAAGTGAGGTTAGGGTTTTATGAGAGGGGCGATTTAATTGTTTTAAGGTTTAAGAATCTGCTATTAGAAAAAGGTTTGTGTCGTTGCTTAACTTTCAAAACAATTCATGAATTTGGTTTCAAATTAAGCTAAGACACATCAACGATGCAAAATTAATTAAGGGGGTACATACATGGAAATCGGCAAAAATGTCAGAGATTGGTTTGAGCACACAATTATACCTTTAAAAAAATCTATTTTTAGGGAATAAAAATATACGTTTTCATCTATTAACAAAACAATTTAGAAAACATTTCGTTGTAGCATGGCCGAGGTATAGCAATTTGAAGAAAGTAGTTTCAAAAACAAGTGCCACGATATTTCAACACTACCTTGACCAAATCGGCTCAAAATTTTGGCACAGACTAGTAACCGGTGCCCGGTCCCGTGTGCATGACGAAGGCCGATTTTTAAAAACTTAATTTTAAAAAAGATAAAAACATTTGTATGTTGTGAATTCTGCTAAAACGCTCAACCAAACCACAATTTGTATGTTTTTCATATACAAAATCGTCAGTTTTTGATTTTTGTAAAGCAAAATTTAAAAATCGGGCTTCGTCACGCACACATGGCTTGAGAGTCTTCACCTCAAATATTAGCCAATTTTGTCCATCCCATCTCGAGATATTGTGGCACCCGTAAATTAACTCGGTGTTTAGAGAAAAACGCTCAGAAAGTTTGACAGTTCGCTTTACTCATGGCAAAAATTTAAGCTTGTATCGTCTCTTACTCTGTTAAATCATGAATAATCTTCTTGAAACATTTAAGAGTGATTGAAAATCATCTTTTATGTGGATTTGAGAAAACCTGACTTTTTTGGAGAGTTAGTTTTTTTAAAGTATTAAAAAATGTCAACCTTCTTCGCTAAATTTGTTAAATTCACTTCTCTGAAGTCCGACCTCAAACTGTTCTCAGAGATATCTCGTATTAAGAAAATTCTACATAGCTTGCATTCATTCTCAAATCTAGTAAAACTAGGCGATAATTTTTTCATCCGTGACATTTCAATATTGAAGCATGAAATCGGTCTTCAGCGAACATTATAATCAAGAAACGACAGCGGAACTGAAACTAAGACGATCCGAAAAGCTGGCCGTTCATCAGTAGCACGCGGGAATCGGTCTTCAGGCAATGCGAAAATCATCAAAACTTCAAATAATTATGGTGTTTTAGAATCGGGATGATGTCAGCTATGTATTGCAATTATAATTACAAGAAAATCTTTACAAAAATACGTATTTTTCCTGTATTTTGAAAATGCCTTTTTTTTCAAAAAAAAATTATTCTTATTTTATTATGGGTATCTAATGATCGAGATTTTTTCATAAATTTCGAGAGTGTTAACACAATTTTTTGAAAATACTCAAAATTTTCACAAAACTACGTATTTTTTAAAAAGTACTGAAAATTTCAGTTTTTGCAATATGGGTATCAAATGATCAGGTTTTTTTCATACATATCCAAAGTTACATTATTTTTTTTGGTGAAATAATCAAAATCTTAACAAAACTACGTATTTTCGTAAAACTACTTCAAATTTTAGTTTTTTACAATATGGATTTCAAATGATAAGAATTTTTTTAAACATTTCGGAAGTTTTAACACATTTTTTTTAATTCTCAATTTTTTCACAAATCTACTTTTTTTCGAAAAAGTACCAACAAATTCAGTTTTTAAATAAGGATATCAAATGATCGGGATTTTCTCATACATTTCAAAAGTTATAACAATTTTTTTTAAACACTCAAAATTTTCACAAAACTACATATTTTTGTAAAAATACTTAAACTTTCAATTTTTACAATATGGGTAGCAAATGATCGGGATTTTTTCATACATTCCAATAGTGATAATATTTTTTGTGGAATACTCAAAATTTTCACAAAACTATGTTTTTTTGAAAATAATTTAGAGTATTCCACAAAGAAATATTATTACTATCGGAATTTATGAAAAGTCCCGATCATTTGATACTCATATTGCAAAAAAAATATTTAGTATTTTTTCGAAAATACGTAGTTTTATGTAAAAATCTAGTACAGTCGACTCTCTGGCTGTCGATCTTCTCGATATCAATAATTCTTCATCTATCGATGAATTCTTCAGTCCCTTCAATCTGCATACTTCAATTATCTTCATTCCTCGATATTTTCCCTTTCTTGAAGGATCTCTTCCTCTACGGTCCCTTGGATTCTGTTTGCTTTAAAAATCTCTTCTGGTTGTCAATAATTTCACTTTCTCATGGCTTGCATAGACATTTTTCTTGGTGAAACGAAGCTTTGAAGGGTGTTTGACATTAGTTTGTTTTTGTTTGATAGACGTTGCCATGATTCTCTCCCATAGCTGGGTATCAAGAAAAAAATATTTTCAATCGAGTCTTCATTTTGCATCGTTCTGTAAACTGATGATTCTCTTCCTCGACGGTCCCTTGGATATTGACAACCAGAAAGTCGACTGTATTTCACAAAAAATATTGTAACTTTTGAAATGTAGGAAAAAATCCCGGTCATTTGATACTCATATTGCAATGACCCATTATGTGAAAAACTGAAATTTTTAGTACTTTTTCAAAAATACGTATTTTTGTGAAGATTTTGAGTATTTTCAAAAAATTATGTAAAAACATTCGAAAAGTATGAAAAAATCCCGATCATGTGATACCCAAATCGTAAAAAACTGAATTTTTTAATACTTTTTCGAAAATACGTAGTTTTGTGAAGATTTTGAGTATTTTCAAAAAAATGTGCTAAAAGTTTCGAAATGTATGAAAAAATCTCAATCATTTGCAATTACAATAGTATTGAGCATTTTTTCGAGCATTAAATTTTCAAAATACAGGAAAATACATATTTTTGTGGAAATTTTCATGTAATTATAATTGCAATGGATAGCTGACCCCATCTAAAATCCAAAACACTATTATTTTTTGAAGTTTGGATGATTTTTCATAGGATTATAGCCTTAAGCTAAGTGCTTCAGTTATGCACTGGGCCGTGCTTAACCGAGGCAGCTAAATGAATCAAACCCGGGGCAGTGCAAAACCGAGGCGTGCAAAACCGGGGCATGACTGTACATGATCAACGATAGAGAAACAACTACTTAAAAGACACTGAATGTGAAGTCCGTATTTGAAAAGCCTAAACAATCAAAACAAAAAAATTAAAAACTCCTACAATTTTCCACCAATTCCGTCCCCAAATTTGATGACAGCACTTTCGATCCAAACAAAAATACCGTATCAAAATTCAAGAACTCGTCTAATTACCAACCTTCGGACGCGCGCGATGCAATCAAAACAAAACCTGTTCCCCAAAGACCGCGTGACGTTACGCCGATAAGCAACAAATAACAACAAAAAAGTGTCGCGCGTGCATGCAGCTGTCATTCTTTGCTTTTTGGCAACTCGCTCGCTCGCGATGATGAGCCCCGATGTGATAAGATCCCGGCGGCGAAGCGCAGTGGCAGCTGATGGTGGAGCCCAGATTGGCACACGCCATTTTTTTAAAAAAGCAAAGAAGGATTTGTTTTGATTACCATGAAAAATGCCGCGTGCACTCGCTTCGTTCTGTGTGGAGACAGGTGGCGGACAGGTGCCCTTGTGGAATTTGATGGAGAGGATGTGGGTTTTTTTTTGGGTTGCGGCAATTTTGAGCGATTTTTCAAACATAAATTGCACCGTTAGATGTAACGGTGAAAATGTTTCATTATGATAATGATAAAGATAAATCAATCATAAGCACTGGCAACACTGGTGTCAATCTGACGTATGTCAGATCAATAAATTTTAAATGGTTATTTGCATAACAATTCGCGTTGTTTCTAGTTATTCAAAGTACCTTTGGGGAAAAATCATCAATCAATCAGATGACAGCTATAGCAAAACAATGTAAATGGACAATTTCGAAGTGTAAACAAAGAATCTATCCTGCTCGTTGCTAATGTAAACATCAACTAACGTAGGATAGACTCTTTGTTTACACTTCGTTATTGTTTTTCTTGAGTTCTTCTCAACCTCTACGACAGTGGTTCTCAACCTTTTTCGTTGCATTCCCCCCTTGGCTTATTTGAAAGACCTTTTTTCCCCCCTACGTCATTTTTAACAATATTTTTTTGGTTAAAAAACCTCACCAAATTCTAAATGAAGATCAAATCAAATAGTCACAAACATTATTTCCAATGTATTTTAAAGAGCAGCTGAGATTGAAACGACTGCAAAAACACAAATTAATGAAAATGATCAAGATGGGCAAACTGCAAAAATAATCCAGATTTTTTTTTTTATAAATCTATTTCAAATATGTTAAAGGACTGATCAAAATTTGCTGATTCATATGAAAACATGATGGATTACAAAGAAAGTATCAGAAAATGATTTAATTTTTGAAAACACGTTAAAGACATTGAATTTCTTTTGCATCCTCATTCCCCCCCAAGAATGCCCAAATTCCCCCCCAGGGGGGAATTCCTCACTGGTTGAGAAACACTGCTCTACGACGACTGCCACTACACTCAAAACCGGAAGATTGGTCACATTTTCGTTTGACACTTTTTAGTTTCTACTCCGTTGGTTTGACAAAGTCAAATTAAAAAGTGTCGAACTATCACTGTCAAAATCTTAGAGAACGATTACGTCATTTAAAGGTTATTTTGTTGATACCATTACAGTGTTGCCAGATTGATTGATTTGTGATCGCGTCCTTGTCATCTTACCCATTTTTGGACTTCAAATCTGTTCCCACACAAAATTTACCCAAACGACTTAATTTCCGTCCCCGAAATGAAAGGCAACTTCCGATAAGCAGTCCCATAAATAATATTATTTACAACCAAACCGATCCAGAATCTCCGCAACCAAACAAAAAAATCCAGTGCATCTCAATAAGAAACGTTACAAATTTACGACCACCAATATCGAAACGTAACGAAAGAGAGCCCTTTCAACGTCAAGAAGTCCCGCTGGATTAAGATAAGTTCCGTCCTCGACCACCACCGCACCGGTCGCCATTATGGCAAACTCTCGGGCCATAATAGAGCGATCACTTTCTTTCGAAGCTTTCTTCTGGCTGTGATTCCCCCGGGGGTCAGAATTTTGTGTCGATTTATCTTGTTGTGGAGATAAATTTCAGATTGACCCTGTAAAGGGGTGGTGGTTAAAATTTTGCGTTGCCATAATGGCGATTGCTATAAATAGTTTGGTTTAGTTGACAGCAGGGTTGCCAATCCTAATTTTTTCATGTGATATTTGTTTTATTTCTTTTTTTTCTTTTCTTCTGAAAGAGGGACTCAACGGTTAATCTCTTTGCCGCGGTCATTCTTGATCTTGGTCAAGCTTCTTGCGGTGTACCGGCTGTTTCACTGCAAATATCCTCAGGAGACCGCAACAAGGGACCCGAAAAACTCCCTGGTCGAGATTTTCGGCAGTCAACCCAGAGGGTAATGGCTCAATTAGACCTCTGGTGAAGCCCGGAACGGATACATAAATTTGCGGTCATTAAAGTCAATCAAGCGACCTCGGTGACATCCATCAATCCGCCGTCGTCGTCGGAGCTCACGGGAGAGTGAGGATTTTTTTGTGTCCTTGGGGATCTTCTTCGGTTTAAGACCACCACCACCACTAGGGTCATCATCATCATCGGATGCACTCAATTTTCGGCACATAATTTGCTCCCGGCAGACAGCTCCCGGGGTCGTTTTCGAGTAAGAGGAAGAAGCTTTTTCTTGATGTTCTGAAAATTATGATGGCTTTTTGAAGGGGGACATCTCGATCCCGATGACGACGAAACTCACTTTAATTGTATCTCATTTGGTTATGCTCAAAATAAATCAAACTTTGCCGAATATTGAAATCATTTAGGTGCTGCTCAAGATTTGCATGACTTTTTCATTTCACTTCGACTCCACAGCCCTGATTTGAACAAAACATCAAAAAACATAAAAAATCATTCAAACCGGCAACACTGCTGTTGTACAGTTCTTACCGCGGACCAGCTGGGGAGGACGCAAGCGGACGACGTCGTTCGGATCGGCGGAGACGTTCGTTTTCCGGCACACGCACGTGCTCACGATGAAGACGGTCTTCGAGGGGTTTTCAACCCCAGTTTCACCCTTTTCGGGCCAAAAAATCCAACACACGCGGCGTTTACGATAAACTACACTTTATTGCGCAAAACACGTTTTATTGGGGCAAACCACTAGTTTTATTTGGTGTCGAACGACACTGATCGAGGATCGCGTAGATGTTCTTGCGCGCGTGGTCGGTACACTTCTAAAGCTGCTCTGGTATTCTCGCGATATCACGGGTCAAGCTAAAGGTAGTGTGCGTGGCAACTGACCGATCGCCATCGATCGTGCCTTTTATCAGTAGGTACAATAGAAAGATAAGAAAGCGCACTTGTTAAAGGGAGACGACCTATATCACAAACGTGATCCACAATCCAGGGGTTCTAATTCTAATTAATATCTTAAGCCTAAACATGCCGGCCGCCTTGAAAGGCCATGCTTTTCAAACCTAAACCTATACACAAATTTCATACGGCACTGTTATCATTTTGTTTTGGTTTCTAGTATCTAAGTGTGAGTGTTCTATAAAAAGATTTGTTTGTTATCACTGTGCGAGCTCTACACAATGCCTAAGGCTTTTCTTCTTTTGTTCTTTTGCACCGATCTTGAGGCAAGGCCTGCTGCGATGCAACCCACCAAGGTTGTTACGAGTGCTGCGACTGCTACAGTACTGCGACGGTACTTCTACGGTTGATTCTGCTTGCTGAACTGGTTCTAGGTGTTGTAGGTGTCTTCTACGATGCTCTGCTATGCTCAAGTGCACTGGCCGATGCACTGGAGTTCTACAACGATGCACACGCCAGCAGCGCTGGGTGCCAGGTGATGTCGATGGTGACGATTGCTGCGGATGAGAAACCCGCTTTTTACCACGAAATTAAGAAAATGGAAAAAACTTGCCTGGAGCGGAGGCCGTGGAGGCCTCCGCAGCCGCCTCCAGCACCGTTGACGACGACTGGTACGCTCCTGATTTGCTGTCCAAAGGTTCTACTGCGCTGATACTGCGATGACCGTAGACGTCCGGGTGATCAATCCTTCCGTTTGTCAGTCGAGTACAGAATCAGCTGGCCAAGCAACGCGTCCGCTGCCGGGCTGAGTGTTCTGGGTTGACTTGCTGCTTGATTGTGAGGCGATTGAGGGCTTATCATTTGCGTTTGTTACCATGCACCGAAACCAGAGATAAAACATGCTTGACGATACGAGACTAGGGCAACCATAACCAATTCGATTGATGTGGAAAGCTTGGACTTGGGGTTGGGCGAGTTTGTTCAAAATTGGTTCTCCGTATCACGGGCGTGATCGGGTTGGACATCAAAAAGGTTGCAAATTGTGTGGGTGAACCCTACATAGGGTGACCGATAAGGTAGCGCCGGCTGTCATGACTTGCGCTCCGCACAGCCACAACTAGTGGGAATTACCACTCCGACACGCTTGTACCCAACGAAACGTGGCCGATAAGGTAGCGCCGACCGTCATGACTTGCGCGCCGCACAGACACGTTCGTGGGATTTACCACTTCTAGTTCTCGTCAGCTGCTTCGTCAATGTTGTCCTGAATCGGCAGGACACAGATCTTGGAGATGCTTCTGTCGAATTTGCCATCCTGGGTGCGGACGGTTACTACTCGAATGTTGTCGTCCGAGCCCTTGTAGACTGCTACTACGCGTGCTAACTTCCACTTGAGCGGGGGCAGATTGTCCTCCTTGAGTAGGACCATGGTTCCGATCTTGATGTTATCCCGCTGTTTCGTCCATCTGGTTCTGTTCTGCAGGTTCGACAGGTACTCAGTTTTCCACTTTCTCCAAATCTGCTGTACAAACGCTTGAGTTCTCTGCCACAGCGCTAACCGATTCTCTGGGATCTCTTGAAGATCAGGCTCTGGAACAGCAGCGAGCGGCCGTCCAGTCAAAAAGTGTCCGGGCGTTAAAGCGTCGAAATCGTCCGGATCGTTACTCAGCGGAGTTAACGGACGCGAATTGAGAATTGCTGCTATTTGCTGGACTACGGTGTGCAACTCGTCGTACGTCAACGTTCTGCTGCCTATCGTCTTGCGGAAATGTGCCTTGAATGATTTTACCGCCGCCTCCCACAACCCACCAAAGTTGGGGGAGCGGGGCGGTATGAACTTGAATTCTATACCATCTTCCTCTGCGGTGCGTACTATCGTGTGCTGTGCAAGCTGATCGAGCAACTGCTTCTGCAGTTCTCGATTTGCTCCTACGAAGTTGGTAGCGTTGTCACACATGACAAGCTGCGGTTTTCCTCGGATGGCCACGAAACGCTTGAACGCGGCCAGGAACGCCTGGGTTGATAAATCTGCTACTACTTCCATGTGAACCGCCTTCGTGACCAAACAGACAAAAATTGCCACAAAGCACTTGACCGGTACACTGCGCCGAATTGGGTATCGGATGTAGAACGGTCCGCAAAAGTCTACTCCGACCTTCTGAAAAGCTGCTGCAGGACAGACGCGTACCGACGGCAAGTCAGCCATGAGCTGCTCGTGCACACGTGGCTTGGTCTTGAAGCAGTCTACGCACCGATGGATCGTCTGGCGGGCCAGACTTCGAATGTTTGTTGGCCAATACATCCCTCGGACTGCGGCGATCAGCAGCTGCTGACCGGCGTGATACAGCATCCAATGGTAGTACGACATCACGATCTTGGTGAATGGGTGCTGATGATGCAGGATGATCGGGTGCTTGCGACTCTCAGGAACTGGTGCGTTCGTCAGCCGGCCGCCGACGCGCATTACTCCGTCTATCAGCCGAGGGTTGAGCGCAAGCAGCTTCGACGAGGGTTGAATCGGCTTCTTCTTGGTCAAATCCGCTACTTCTTCGGGAAAACTTTCTGTTTGTGCCACCCGAATCAAAAACGTCAATGCTTCTCGTAGCTCCACGTGCGACAATTCTCCAGTTCTCCGGCAATCTCGATTTGTACGTCTGGTGTTATGCGCAAAGCGACGAACCCACGCGACCAGACGGATGAGCTCGTGGTAGTTGGAACGCAGAGAAAAGAGTTCGTTCGGTGGACGAGCTCGAGCGGGCAACGAAACTGTAGGTCTCTCCTCCTTCAAAGCGAGCTCTGACTCTGGTGCGCGGTTGCCGAGCTTTGGCCACTGTTCTTGTTTCAAAAGTAAATATTGCAGACGACCGTACCATTCTGGCTTGTACAGCAACTCGGCCGGGGTACAACCACGTGAAATGATATCAGCGGGATTGTCTACTCCGGCGATGTGAGACCACACGCCATCTACGGTGACGTGTTGGATCTCCGAGACTCTGTTAGCGACAAACGGTTTCCAGCGGGACGGAAGTGAAGCTAACCAACAGAGCACAATCATCGAGTCCGTCCAGAAAAATGCTCGAATCTCCTGCTGAATGCTACGACGGACCAGGTCATAGAGATGACAGAGTAGTAGTGCTGCTGATAGTTCGAGTAGAGTGATGTCACGTTTCTTCTTCTTCCGAGCTAGGTCTTCCAGTGGCGCAACTCTGGACTTCGACGTGATCAAGTGCAATGTGATCAGTCCGTCGACCTGAACTGCTCGCAGGTACAGACAAGCTCCGTAAGCTTGTTGTGAAGCATCACAGAAACCGTGAAACTGTACGCTTGCCAAGCATCCACTAAAACCAATCCAACGGGGAATACGGAGTGTATCCAGCGCCATCAGATTCCGACGATATTCCAACCAGTAGTTTCGATGGTCCTCTGCCAGGGTTTGATCCCAACCGTACTTCTCCTGCCAAAGCTTCTGGATGAATATTTTAGCCTGCACGACAACAGGTCCGATGAGTCCAATTGGATCAAAAATGCTCGCGGTGTCCGAGAGAACCACCTTCTTGGTGATTGGCGATTCCGATTTCCACTTCGGTGCCTTGAATCGGAAGCTGTCCGTGCCGGGCTCCCAAATCAATCCTAGAGTTTTGACGAACGACGAAGATGAATCCAACTCCAAGATATTCCGTTCATCCCTAAGCTCTGGTGGAATGGTTTCCAAAATCTCTGAACTGTTCGAAGTCCACTTTCGTAGGGTAAAACCCACCGTGTCCAGAAGATCCACAAGTTCCTCGACGAGCGCTATTCCGTTGTCGATGGTTGCTGCTCCCGACAGAAGATCATCAACATAAAAATCTCTCCCAACGACTTTCGCCGCCAAGGGATGGCTTTCTTGTCCGATTACGGATAGCTGCTGGAGACATTTGGTGGCCAAGTAAGGCGCCGACGCAGTGCCATAGGTTACTGTGGTCAACTGGTAGGCCTTGGCTGGATCGCTAGGGTTGTCACGCCACCAAATCCGTTGAAGAGGTTGATCTGCTTCGTCCATCCGCACCATACGATACATTTTCGCTACATCCGCAACCAGCGCGTACTTCCAGCAACGGAACCGTAGAATGATCGGCAACAGATCGTCCTGGACGACTGGTCCAACCATCAGTCCGTCGTTCAGCGAAACACCCGTAGTTGTGCGGCAAGAGGCGTCAAAGACGACTCTGAGTTTTGTTGTTGTGCTCTCCGGTCTTAATACGGCGTGGTGAGGGAGAAAGTACGTGCGCTGAGCAGTATCATCCTCTGGCACTTCCACCATGTGTCCCATGGCTAGATATTCCTGAATGAACTCGGTGTACAGTGTTTTCAGCGTGTTGTTCACTGCGAACCGACGTTCCATGCCTTCCAACCGTTTCAGGGCGATGTCCTTGGAGTCTCCTAATCTTTCCATCACGTAATCCTTCTTCGGCAGCTGAACTACAAATCTGCCTTCTGCATCTCGAACTGTTGTTTTCGCAAAAATCTCCTCGCACATCGACTCCTCTACGGAGTGTGCGCTCCGGGTGTTGCAAGACTCCAAATCCCAAAATCTGCTGACTAGCTCTCGTAGGTCGACGTTGTGACAGGAATACGCAAGCGTTTTCGGAATGTTGCTGTAGCTGCTGGGAATCCTGCCGGAAACAACCCAACCTAGCACGGTATGCTGAAGTGTGGGTCCTTCGTCTGAGAGCTTCAATCTTCCATCCGCCAGTAGATCGTAGTAGAACTCTGCGCCTAAGATGATGTCAATCGGACCAGGCTTGTAAAACTCGGGGTCCGCGAGCATGAGATCATCCGGAATGTTCAGCTGTTGCACGTTGATCTTCTCAGTTGGAAGTCTAGACGTGAGCTTCGGCAGCACGTGCAGCTGAATGTTCTCCGAGTACGGCGAGATACGCAGAGATCGCGGAAATACTTTTGCTTCTACCACCTTCGTTGACTGCACCACCGAACCTCCGATGCCTGCGACAGACAGGCCGCTGGCAGCTTCGACCAGCTTTAACTTTTGGGCTAGGTTCGTCGTGATGAAACAGTATTCCGAGCAAGAGTCCAGCAAGGCTCTCGCGTACTGAGTGTTTCCGTAGCGATCAGTAAGACGCACTACGGCCGTTGAGAGCAGAACTTGGCGGTATGGTTGTTCGGTTGTAGTCGATAATGCGATTGCGTTCGAGAGGGAGGGGCGACCTGTGGTGTTAGGTGGTTGTGTTTGCGAATTTGTGCTTGACATGGAAAGTGATTGTGATGGTCGGTTGTTCTGAGTGGGTTGGTTGTGTTGGGTTTGGCCAGTTGGCTGTGTCTGTGTGTTGTTCTGTGTTCGATTCTGTGAGGGTGGGACGGAGGAACCGTTATGCTGCACCGCTGATGCTGCTCCACCATTTGTTGATCCGATGTGCAGCATAGTATGATGCTTTTGCCTACAATGCCTGCAGCTCCCACTTGTACAGTTCCGAATCAGATGCAACGGCGACAAACAGTTTAAGCACAGCCCGTTTCGCTTGACTGCTTCGTAACGTTCTTGGACAGTCATTTGCTGAAACTTCTGGCACCTAAACGCTGAATGGGGATACTCCTTACAGAACGGACACCTACGCTGTTGTTGTTGATGTTGTTGCTTGGACTGCACAAACGCGTGACCTGTTGTAAACTTCTGCTTCTTCACCTCAGGGTTGTTGGATTTGACCGCCTGGAGAATCGAGCACTGGCTTCTTAAGAACTCGACCAAATCCGTGTATTTGGGCACCTCTTTGGACTTGTGATGGTTTTCCCAGTGACGGATAGTGGCAGGATCTAATCTGGAACACACCATGTGCACCAGAACGGTACTCCACTGTGCAGTGTTCTCCCCGATTTTGTCCAGCATTTGAAGGTTTCGGTCAAACTCGCTGATGAGGTGATTCAACGCATTGTAACTCTCCTTTTTCATCGGTTCTAGAGCAACCAACGCGTCAAGATGAGCCTTCACGATGAGCTTTTTGTGCTCGTATTTTTTCTGCAGCAAATCCCACGCAATAGAGTAGTTTTCGGAGGACATCTTGACCGTCTCAATCTCCAGCAACGCCTTTTCGAACAGCGAAGAACGAAGATAGCTAAATTTGTCCATTTCTGTGAGCTGATCGTTGTTGTGAATCAAACTCAGGAACATATCTCGAAACGTGACCCATTCGCAAAGTTCACCTCCGAAGCTGGGCAGCTTAATTTCCGGTAGCTTCACGTGAGACAGTGCGTTGGTGTGCTGCTGTACGGGGACGTTCTGCTGAGTTTCGTCCACTTTTGACTCCACTGGCTTCGGCAGCAGAGCTTTTAGGGAAGACTTCAAGTTACAGTACATGTCTTCAACCTCCTTGGATATGTGCGCATTCTCAGCATTACGTTCATCAGTGCGTACAGACAGGCGTGCCTTCTTTTCCTCCGGAGTCTCCTTCACAGCCACCACTTCCTCTTCATCAGTCTCCTCAAGAATCAGCTCAATTTTCCTTCGCACAACGTAAAATTTCTTCATCGCTGCATCCAACATCTCGATCCTAGTCACAAGTTCACCAGCATGCACTTCCGGTTTGTAGTTGTTCTTGAACTGGCTTACGGATTCGAGAGTGTTCCGCAGCTGCTGTTCTTGCTTCCTCAAATCTCTAAGCTCACTCATTTTTGCACACTTTTCGTCTGGTACGTAAAATAACAAATTGTGTTTTGACTAGACACTGAACATTTATCACAAGGCCAAGAAAACTTCACTGTAGTCTACGAAAAAACAAGTTGTGTTTTTATTGGCACTTTGAGCACTGATTGATTGATTTTTAAGTCCACTTTTCTGCTACACTTTCTACCGCAAATCTCCGACTGGAACGCTCCGACCGGAAACAGCACGACCGGAACACGACCGCGATTCTACTCAACGTCCCACGATTGACAGAATGACAGAACAACAGATAATCAGACTGTAGCGAAGGGGAACCGACCCAGCGAACATCAAGCCAAAAATTGCCAGCAGAACCCAAGACCATCAATCTGGAGAACCCAATCTCAAGGACTAGTAGCTTTCCAAGAAATGTGCAGGCAAACGGAGTTTCAATTGAAGTTGTCGTTTATTTATTCGCAAAATTGTACACGATCCACTGTTCAAACCATCTAATTCTCCAGCGTACGTCTCATGCTTGACGTGCCACAGGTCGCATGCAAAACCTCCCTACACCAAAACCAACCAAAGTTCATGCTCTTAATCTAGTCCTGTTTCTGCCAAACTGCTACTCTCACGCTGATCTCGTTCCTCCTCCACACCAGCTTCGAGCCGGCGTCAGCGACACGGCGATCGACGCGGCGATCGATGATTTCCACTGGAACGCGTGGCCGCCAACAGCAATGGCGATTTCCTCGCGGCGCGGCCTTGCCGCCGCGTATTCTTCTTCAACACACTTTTTTCGCGCACCCCTATTGTTCACACTCGCACGCGTCCCGTTCGCGGGTCACTTTTGTCCGATGCGAGCCTATTGTTCGCGACGCGCTTTTCCCGCGGCGTCACTCCTGTCCAGCGGTCTTTGGTCCCCGGATGCCCTTCGACATCCGGCTCGAAGGACCACAAAATGTACAGTTCTTACCGCGGACCAGCTGGGGAGGACGCAAGCGGACGACGTCGTTCGGATCGGCGGAGACGTTCGTTTTCCGGCACACGCACGTGCTCACGATGAAGACGGTCTTCGAGGGGTTTTCAACCCCAGTTTCACCCTTTTCGGGCCAAAAAATCCAACACACGCGGCGTTTACGATAAACTACACTTTATTGCGCAAAACACGTTTTATTGGGGCAAACCACTAGTTTTATTTGGTGTCGAACGACACTGATCGAGGATCGCGTAGATGTTCTTGCGCGCGTGGTCGGTACACTTCTAAAGCTGCTCTGGTATTCTCGCGATATCACGGGTCAAGCTAAAGGTAGTGTGCGTGGCAACTGACCGATCGCCATCGATCGTGCCTTTTATCAGTAGGTACAATAGAAAGATAAGAAAGCGCACTTGTTAAAGGGAGACGACCTATATCACAAACGTGATCCACAATCCAGGGGTTCTAATTCTAATTAATATCTTAAGCCTAAACAGCTGTCATAAGCCACTTTATAGCAGCCGCCATTATGGCTTAAGCAAAATCTCTCATATCTGAAAAATGCAATACTTGTCGCAAACTTATGCCACAAAACTGCACCGCAAAAGCTCACCCATCACGTTTAGAAATAACCTGGGTGCTCGAAACTCCATTTATGAATAATAACCGTCACAAAATATGAAAATTTAGACGTTACCCGTCAATCGATGGAGGCCCCCAAATGGGACCATTTTGGGGCGCATAAAAACAGAAGGAAACGACTGTCACGGTCGCTCGCCCGGTAGACGGCTCAATTGACCACCTGAGAGTCGGGTCGCCAACAGGTCGTCGTCGTTTGAATTGATTGTCGCTGACCGACGACGACGGGCCACCAGTGATTTGGAGATGCAACTTTTGCGCGATGCATATATGACAGAGACATCAGCGGCAGCAGCAGCATCCCAGACTAATTTAATTTCCATCCGCTCTGGCAGGCTCTTCTGGGTGTACGATTTGGGGCTGCGCGCCAGAATTGTGAAATAAATTTTATAAATTATGACATTTTTTCCTCGGTTGTCAAAAATATGTAAAAATTATTCATAAAGCTTTTGGGAAGTCCCCCGGGGTCTAACAAATGCGCGAGGGGTAGCAAAAAATGTCACTTGCTGTTGGTTGGAACATTGTTGGGGTTTATGCTGTATCAGGCGGTTGGTTTATCGGGTAAATCAAGACAACTTTACTCTAAATTTCTTAACAAGTGTAAAACTAACACTAATTTCGCATGGCCAGGATGTCATATAAGAAAACTATTTCAAAACGCTTTCCGGTGATGTAGAAAAAAGGTGATTATGCAAGTAACTTCAAACTGAATTCAACATAACTGACAACAGTGTTGCAAGATCGTCAAGATCACGGTGGGCTATAGTATATCAAATCATTTCATATGATTCAGATGGCATGTGAACAATTTTCCAAAATTTCAACCATCTTCTTTTTTAATTTGTCCTAAACTTTGAATAAGCTTTCCCTATGACCAAAGAAGGCATTTTGCGTCATTGGTTCGTTTATACAAGTCTGGAGGTGTTGTCGGGGCTCTTGGCTCAAATCCTTAAGAAAAATAAGCAGTTTTGCCCAATCGGTTGAGGTTGCGGGGTCGCTTCGCTGTATAGCGTGGAAGTTTCTTTAGAAATTTAAAAAAATGTTTAAAGAAAAGCGAAATTTTTTTTTTCGGAAGGTGGCGTTTTTTTTTTGTTTTTGTCCAAATTTCGTCAAGTGAGAGATTCTAATCTAAAATTGAACGCTCTTTAATTTTGTCAAAAAGTGTAAAGCGATCCGAGATTAACCTGAAGAGTCATTGGCAACTTAAAGAAGACGGTGGAAAACGGTTAAAAAAAATCACTTGATTTTTCGATTCGAAAATCGATTTATGGTAAAGACCCAAATAGGGGAAATATACGCTTTCTAATCAAACACCTATCTTCATCACATGGAGAGTTTGATGCTCGATTAAAGCTCCAAAAACACTATTTAGGCTTTGAACTTACCAGCAACAGCACCGCCTCGAGTAAGCACGCAAATTTATGCCATTTACTGGCCAAAAAAATCGAATTTAATGCACTTTTGATCATAATTTCTATTTTGCGAGACCATTTCTCATCATTTTGGTGGCACCCACATCCACACGCAAGATCAGAGGTTAACTGCTTAACGAAAGTCGCCATCAATATCTTTTTACTTGCGCTAACGATTTCAAAGCGCTTTAGATATAAAATTGCTTTCAACTACCGGCAACATGTTCTTTTGCACATTAGATAGTCACTCACTTGAAAAATAATCCCGAAACATGTAAATAATTTGCAAGCGCCATAAAAAAACAAACGCGCTAAGTCTTCTGACGTTTCAATTTTGACCACCCATTCCAATCGAAGGCTGAAGAAAACCGAGCGAGAAGCGAAGGCAAATAAAGAACAAAGGGTGGCCTCCAACACCACCAGCAGCGCCTGTTGGATTGAGCCAGTGATGCCAGGAAACTTTCTCTTTAAATGCTTCTTTTCGTGAGTGTTCGCTTAAAATTTCATCAATTTTGGCAGCACTAAGCAGACCCAAAAGAGCGCTGGAAGAAAAAAAGAACTAAGCTGGAAATAGAAAAATGGGCGTGGCCCAATGCACTCGACTGATTAGAATGCATTTTTGAAATATTTTTTTTAAATGCTTGTAAAAGGAGTAGCATAACTTTTAATAAAAGTGAAAATAAACAGAAATGTTCACAAAAAGTTGCTCTACTCGTTGGAGTACTTGGTTTTTAGTAAATTTCAAGGAACACTCCAGATTATCCAGCATCATTCAAACACGACCGCTTATTTGGCTTAAAATGGGCATATTTCCCCTTACACTAGAATTGAAAATGCTGGCATCTCAGTAAATATTTAATCGAATCATGATTGTTGATTGATTTAGAAGTTATAAAATGCATTTTCTCAAAATTTCATCACACTAATTTTGCCGCCATCTTAAATTAAAAAAAAGGAGAGCATTTCTCCATCAAACCCGGAAATGGATTCTACTTATATTTTTTAAATTTGGCTCAAACTTTGTGGGGGCTTTCCCTATCACCAAAGAAGCAATTTTTTTCACCCATACAAGTTTCCATACAATTTTGGCAGCTTTTGATACAAAAATGGTAAGTAAATATTCGAAAATCTGTAACATTTCAATTCCAATTGAAAAGAGCCTAAACCGAAAAAAAGTTCTCCGATCGGGCTCAAAATTTTTCTGGGGGTTCCTTGGCCAAAATAATTAGACCCGTATTTTTTTGTTTGGCCATTAGGGTGACCGACATCGTTCTAACGAAACTATTGGCACTACGCCCCCCGGGGCATGGCCTTCCTCTAACGTGGGATTTCTGCTCCAGCGCCTCTGACGAGACAGGAGAAACCGGGACCGACGTTTTACTTCACCATCCGATAGAAGCTCAGTGGATAAGGCGGGAATCGAACCCGCGTCTCATAGCATCATCGGGATCGGCAGCCGAAGCCGCTACCCCTGCGCCACGAGACCCACCGACATCGTTCTAGGGTGGTTCGAAAAATTGCAATTTTGTTTTTGAAATTTAATATGTCTTTATTGAACTTTCTAATAATAATTACATATCTTTTACGTGCTAAGTGATATGGCCTAATGCTCTTCATCTTTGTTGTATTTTTCGTTTTATTATTAACTGATCACCTTTATTTTATTTACTTCAAATTGTTTTACATTATTGCATTGAATCGAATACATTTGGGTAAAAAAGAAAAAAAATCACTTCAACAGCTAATTCTAACTTAAAACTAAAAAAATAAATTCATTGCAATATACAAAATCACTAGAACGAGTAAACTACGAACTGTATTTTAAGATGAATCCTCCAAAAGTTCTTACTTGTTCCTGGCGAGTTTTGCAACCACGCAGTGTTGTTGTCATCTCGATGAAATTTTTTAGAAGTTCTTGTGGTGAAAACAGGTCACTACTGCCTTCACCCGTTGATGTTGGTTGGATTATTTCCGAATTATTCTTAGCCATACCTACAACTTTGCCGAAGACATCAGAATTTCCTTCCTAAAATGAGCTTTCGAACTGGGAATAACTTTTTTAAAGTCGGATTTTATGATATTTGACAACGAAGAGATATGTCGTCGTGCTCGTGCTATCTTGTCGCACTTGCTTTTTGGGCCAAATTGAGAAAGGAACTCTATTTTTTGCTGCTTCTAATGCCTCACCTTTTGACCTTCACAAATTCTAAAAAAAATCGTTTTCAATCCTGAGATAATCAATAATAACCGAAAATACCCCGTGCATAATGTTGTCTCTCTTAATATGAAAGAAGTTTCGATCTGCTCGTGCTATCTTGACACATCCCGAAAATTGCTACAAGTGTGACAACGGACCAAAAGAAATTAAGTCAGAAAACGTTTTGACACACGTACATGCCCGACTACTGTAAACATTTTTAATTGCCGGGACGCCGGCATTTTCAACCAAACATCGAGATAAAACACAGAATGGTCAGCCAAACAAAACGGGTTTGTTATTGTTTACATTACGTGCTCTAGTTTTTGTTTAGGTCAAGCATTAAAACACTTTTTTCTCGGAACGTCGAACTGGACGGTGCGACAAGATAGCACAATCACTTAGAGGTGATAAGAATCAAATTTGAAGATAGTTGATTTTTGTCACACATTGAGTCTGTGATAGGTAAATATGCTCAAAAACCAATAATCAATGATAAAATTTAAGCAGAAAATATTCGATTCCATTGCTTCATCTGTCAACCCAAACACTAACGCAACATTTGCAACTGTCATGTTGCGCAAATCAATTGTAAACCCCCTTCCGCCAACACGGGTATCGATTAACCTAAATGCATTCAAAACACATCCAAACCTACCCACGTCGATGATGCATTAATGTTTAGACCCTGCGTGACAGTTGTGACGACATCTGACGTCCCAATCCGTTCTAATTAGGACCCACCCAGCCCTGGAACAATCGGGCCATTCCTATCGCATCGGATCGCCTCGTATCGCGATTGATCGTGAAGCTGCGATAACGGCCTTCAAGTCCGAAAACAAGGCCCACAATGTCGCAAAAGGATTACCTCCTCCTTCTCCTCCGATGGGTCAGCGAAACAGGAGAAACGCAACGCATTTGGCCGAAAATAACTTCATCAATTGCAAGACGTCGATCGTTCTAGCGATAACGATCGTCACCAGACCTCTTTTGCTGGGTAATCAAGATGTCGTGCCTGTGTGGCACTGGGTTGTCTGAGCCAAGCGAGAGACCTACAGACCTACAGAACGAACGCTTGAGAGTCAGAGACTGATTGGTGGTAACACGCTGTGGCGCGCTGTCAAAAGCGAAGAGTTGCCATAATGGGGGATGCTATAATTCGTTCTTATTTAAATAATCGGATTATTTTATCTCATTAGTGACTTGTCAATAGATGCAAAACAACATGTTTGTGCAGTTTAGCAGCCTTTTGTCTGCAGCTTTGTCTAAAATATCAATAATTCCGCCGCAAACGGATGCAATCATCCGTTCTGATCCGGATCGCGACTCGCATCAAAAATCGATTTCGCACATCTTAAAACGACCCGCTCTTACAAATTGTGCTGATCTATGCAAATTAACCTTGTCTGGCTGCGGTTTTGCTTTGAGTGCGCGTGGTTTCATCGAGGTTCTCTTCATGTTGCACACGCGACCATGCCAGTCGGTCGTGCGCCACCTCGGTCGATCCTGTTGCTGCCTCGTGGCCAAAACCGCATATTGCATCGGATTTTACGAGCTGCAAATAAATTTAAAAAAGAAGCAAAAAACGCTTGAGAACTCGAGCGGGCGCGCGCCACCAGTCAGTCGTATCCTGCTGAGGCGCTGAATTCGATAATGATCGCGGCGGCGTTGATCTGTCTCCTTTTTGGAACCGCGCGATCTGCGATAATTTCCGCCGACAGCCGCGTGACACGCCAAGTGGCTACCCCTGTGGAGTGTGACTCCTGGAGGAGCCTGCGCAGGCAGTGAGCATGAGCGTGGGAGGTCGATGAGAGGAATCTTGTAAAATATATTGAAATTGATTTAGGGGTATTATGCACCAATGGGGCAAAACGCATCCCCTACAAATTGACCAATTTTTCCAAGGAAAAGATACGCAGATACATAGGGGCAGCATGAATGTTAAAAGATTCGTATGGACGCAAAAAAAATGCATACTTGTCTTAAAGAAAGCGCAAATGACATTTGAGAAGGACGTAAGTTATTTAAATATGTTTGTATTTCTGGAAAAATCGGGTGTGCTTTTCGGTAAAATTATTTCCCAAGTCTGTCTTATAGAAATGGCCAAAAAATTACCGAAACCCCTGTTTTTTCAACATTTTTATTTTAAAAACCGCTGTAACTTCACCAGGATTAGACTTAGGACAATGGTCAATACGGAGACTTTTATGTAAAATTATCTGGAGAATAGATTCTCACAATCGGTTTTTGAATATTTTGACGTTTAGACCACTTTTCAAAAAAATAGTTTCAGTAAATGATACGTGTACGTTTTTAGGAGAGACCTACCATACTGACTTTTTTTCGTGAGTGTTTTTGTAACATCTTAGGCTATTTTCTAAAAAAAATTGAACGAAAAAAAATCATGACATCATCTTAAAATTTAACTTTTAAGCTTCAAAATCGAAAAATCGTTAACGTGTATTTTTCTTCCAGTGCATTTTTTTTAGAAAGCTCGTCTGATTTCCTACAAGTTTGTCTTTGATCACTTTTTGATCCGATGCAACTGCTTCGAGATACAGTAAATTTTAAATTACGAATTACAAATATATTTAAATAACGCCCTTCTCAAATGCCATTCTTGAGTGCAACTGGCTCCATATACACAAAAATGGCTTCTACAAGCGTAGGATAACATGTCTACAAAGTTAAATTGAAATCGGAGAGGGTCAAACGTGAGGGAAAAATCCTGATGTGTGCTGGATTTGCTCTATGTAAAATATGCTGAACTTAAAAAAATACTTTTGAAAGCGCACGATTGAAAGTTATAGGTGGATAGCTCGAAAAGATTGTCAAAAACAGCCAATACCATATCATTTTCAAAAAAAATCGTATAATTCTGATAGCTCGTGTCAAGTGTAAGCACATCCCTTACATCAACATTTCTAATTTTGTCTGCTTTACAACTGTGTACAACAATGTTACGCTTTAAAAAATAGTAAACACGTAATTTTAAAATGTTTTTATTGAATTCTCAGTGAAAAAAATACCTTAGAGTTATAGTAAATTAGAAAAAATAAATAAAATATGAAAAATCAACTATCAACTTTCGTGATGAAAAATACGTTTTTTCGAAATTTTGAGTACGCCATCAAATCACTACAAGTTGATTTATTAAAGAAACAAAATTCACTAAGGTTTCATTTTTCAACATCAAAAATCGAACCAAGAGCTTTCGAGTTTTGAAAAATAATGAGTTAACTAGATGACACTGAGCAACTCTCTACGAAAATGGCCAATTGTGTGATTTTTTTTTTGTTTATTGTATGTGGCTTAACCTTTTTGGAAGCCTTCCCTATGACCAAAGAAGCCATTTTGTTGATTGGTTCACCCATAGGCTCCGTACAAAAATAGTACGTAATTATTCGGAAATCTTCATCTTTTGAATGAATTTTCTTGACGGTTTGGTTCATTTGGTAAAGTTGTACAAAGACTATTCAGAAAAAAATTGTACAAGAAAAAAAATGCCGATTTTTAAATTAAGTTTTATACACGAAAAATTAATTTCCCAAAATCCATATATTTTATTTGAATATGTGTTGATATGATATGTTTTGAAAAAAAAAATGTGTTTAGGAAAAATAGAAATTTTCCTGATGTTTTTTTTAATTTCGGCATTTTGTGTAAAATAAAATTTTCAATCAAAAGTTCTTCAAAGATTTTTAATAAAGAGCATTGTTTTCAAGATTGATATTAATTTTATAATATTAATTTATTAATATTATTTTTAACTGAAAATTTCAAGTTTTGCGATTTCTAAAATAGTGTCCATTTCTGAAAATATGTTATCGAAAAATTGAGGTAATTGCTTAAAATACATTTGACTCCAGGTTGCTAAAATACAGCAAATAAAGAAAAATAAAAAGTAAAATTGAAGTTTTTTATGTATCATCCATTTTGTAGAACCAATATCTCAGAAATTAATGGCTATAAATTTTAAATGTAAAAGAATTCGATCTTTGCGAAAAAAAATATTCATAATTTGTTTGAATGAAAGCTAATATTTCAAAAGGGTGTTATATTGAATATTTGACCATTTTTAAATTTAAGTCTTATTATGCTTGATTGATAGTTGTCTCAGCAAATTATGTTATATCTCCGATATCAAATTATGAGCGGCTTTATAAAAAAGTTCCTTAGTAACAGTTCAAATGGGGCAAATCTGCAGTTCACGTAAAGTAAGAGAGAGATTTACTGCTTGATTACAATCGCAGATTCGCCCTATTAAACTGTTACTACGGAGTTATAGTTTTTTTTCAAAATGCTTGTTTCGATGAAGCTTTTTAATTATTTAGAATAAACTAATTGATGAAATTTCTATTGTTTTCATTTCATTTAAAATTCATAAGGCCGTTGCAAATGTTGTTTCAAGTTTCAAGTGCAAGCCATGGTTTCATCATTTGGATGATTATTTTAAATGCATTTTGCACTAGCTCAGTTATTTTGCAATCATTGTTTTCCAAAATATCTCAGTATTCATGAAATCATTTTCTTAGCTATTTGCGGTACTGTAAAACGGAATTTTACAAAAAATCTAAATAATTTGAAACAAGCCTAAAAATGCTAAATATAATTATAAACGCAGGAACATTGACGTTGAATTACAGTTTCTGAAAAGCGTTTTTATTTGAAATCAAGTAAAAATAAATTCAATGGGAGGTTATCAGGCAGGTTTTTCTCAAAAGTTTGCAGAATAAGTTTTTTAAATAGTCAAAATTGGTCTATTGAATGAAATCATATCCGAATAGTTAAACTGCCAAATAGGGTAGAGTACCCAGAAATCGCCCACTTTATAGTGGGAATCAACGAAATTTGACAAGAATTCAATGACAATTTATGGTTTTCGGTTCTATTTGTTGTAAAACTTTGACAAACTATTTGCTTTTAAGTTTCCACAAGGTTTTTATCATTTACAAGTTCATTTTTGTTGAAATTTTGCGTTTTAATAAAGTACTCTGAAGTGCCTATTTTCGCCCCCCTAAATCCAATATTTGCCCACCCTTGGAACCAGTTTTCGCCCACGACAAAAATCAAGAAATCAAATAAAATTATGGCTCAAAACTAAGTAAATATGGTCTCCTATTGATTCACAATATGTTCCCGAAGCTCAATTTCATTGATGTGCACAATTTTGTTGTAATATTTTTAAATTGAAATTCAAAAAACCCTAGTTGTTTTTTTAACAGATATTCCACTAATTTTGAGGTTCTAACTAAAACCAAAACATGTTCGCACTCATAAAAAATATGACTTAATCAAAATTCCTAATAGAACTCATGTGTCCCTATTCACCCAAGATAAGGGCACACAGTTACAATTAGTTCCATGTTCGCTCCCGAATTGACTCAATAGAAAACTTCGAGTACCTCTTAAATAAAAATATTTAGCACATGTGCTATTTTTAAAGATGTTGTGTAACTTCAATTCCTCCTTTACTTAATTTGTTCTACAATGTACCAGTAAACTCTTACCACGTTTGAGCTAGGTGTCCCATATCTGAGTTTAGGTTAATTTTTGAACTGATGTTTTTACCAAAACACCCTGATGAATGAAATAAAATAAAATAAATAGTTAACCTTTAAAAATAATCTGGAATGATCCAAAAATATTTTCAAGCACATTTCGCTGCGATTAGAAAAGTTTTTATGGTAAACGAAAACTGGTTCTAGCTAAAATCTGAAAACACAATACTAGATTTCGCCCTGGACGAAAATTGGATCTCATGTTTTTTCATGACCCCAATAATCGCCCACTTTATTTTATTGAAATAACCTTTGGTAAACTTTTGAAACAGGTAAATCACTATATTTTCATGAAATTCAGACATGCAGTGAAGCAATAAATTATTCAGATACATTATTTTCGGACGAAATGAGTTGTTTTCCCTCATTAACATTATTACCCACTGTAGTCGGAATTGACAAAAATATGGCGGCTGCAATAAGGCTTTTTTTTAAATGCTTATAAAAACTTAATAAACAATAGTAATTCACTAGGAATGTTTCAATTAGAGCTGGGTCATTCCACCTGAAGCGGAACACCATTTGAAAATTACCATCTCCGATTCTGCTCAAATTTGGCAGAGCTGTTAAGACTATCAAAACATGCAAAAATCCCGAATTTCATCCAAATCGGACCACCCCCTCCATTTTTGTACCCTCCCAAAAAATCGACTTTTTGGCGATTATTGAGCAAAACCCCTATCTTCAAACGACGATAACTCAGGAACCACAAATCTTAGAGGGTCGGTCTTAGACTCAATTTTGAAGGAAATTGGACGTAGAATCCATTTCCGCGATCAAAATTTAGATTAAAATATGTTTTCTACCTGTATTGCGCAATTGAAAACTTTAAATGGCCGTATCTCAAAACAGCCCTATTTATTTTTTTAAATTTGACCTCACCATCGTATTCCCCGTCCGATTTTACATAAGAATCACCTATCGACAAAAAGGAATATTTTTCGTTCCAGAGATATCGAATTATAAAGTTTTAAGTATTTGAAATTACCTATAATATCTACACTCGCCGCATCTGCTAGAAGCACTCAGTCGTGCTGATCAATAATAACTACCTGGTGTTCTGTAAGATGAATATTTTTTTCAATTTTATACGGTTTTGAGATAATCAATACCTTGAACAATCTATTTTTTGTTTAAGGAATATTTATTGGGTAATTTTTAATGCACTATTTTTCCTGATCTCAGTGTCATTAAACCATATTAAGTAAAATTTGAACTTTTAATATTTATTTGCAAATGCTACAGAGTTTTTACAATACAATTTTCGAAAATTTATCATTATTCTATTATTTTCATATTTTTTCTAATTCCTCCTTTCTCAAATTATTTCTTTTATTTCTTCTTTTATTTGAAACGAGAACAAATGTAGAGCTGGCTGTAGTAGATGAAATAATTCTCATGGGTTCTAGAGCTTTTGCCATGTGCGGTAGCGAAATAGTGCCATTCAGCAAAAACTTCAAATTCTGCCTTAGGGTTTGAAAGATTGATCATATTAAACCGATTTTTATAATGTGTTTCATCAGAATAATTGATGATTTTTTTTTCAATTCTGGTACATTTAATTTCAAAAGCAATACCATATACTTCTGATACATGTGGATAGCAGCTGTATCGTCTTCCAAAATTTCGAAATGATTGACAAACAAAAAAAAAGATTATTGTTCGGACGGTGTCGAAATGAACACAACTGAATAATAACACAACTAGATAATAAATCAGATTAATCGTTGTGATTTTCTTACCTTTTTCCAGTTTTATACTTTCCAGAAATCCTCCTCCTTAATCATGCTTCACGAGAGTTTTATTCATATTAATTCACAATTTTTAACACGATAATGTATCGTACACTTTTTCTTAAGTTACAAGATCAATTACAATTTCCTGCTAGCTCTGCGGGAATTCCATTCTGCCCTGTATTGCGTGTCGTTCTTGCTTTGTACTGTGGGCTAGCACACAAATTCACCGTATACAGCAGTTTCCTACAGTGGTGTACATTACATTTTTGCCTTATCTGCTAATGATTATTTGGGATGAAACCTTAATTCAATAAATAACCAGGTAGCAGTTATTGAACAGCGCTTCTGAGTGCTTCTAGCATATGCGGCGAATGAAGCTAATGTAGGTAATCTCAAAAACTAAAAACTTTAAAATTCGATATCTCTGGAACGAAACATATTCCTTTCTGTCGATAAGTGATTCTTATGTAAAATCGGACGGGGAATACGATAATGAGGTCAAATTTTAAAAATAAATAGGGCTGTTTTGAGATACGGCCATTTAAAGTTTTCAATTGCGCAATACAGGTAGAAAACATATTTTAATCTAAATTTTGATCGCGGAAATGGATTCTACGTCCAATTTCCTTCAAAATTGAGTCTAAGACCGACCCTCTAAGATTTGTGGTTCCTGAGTTATCGTCGTTTGGAGATAGGGGTTTCGCTCAAAAATCGCCAAAAAGTCGATTTTTTGGGAGGGTACAAAAATGGAGGGGGTGGTCCGATTTGGATGAAATTCGGGATTTTTGCATGTTTTGATAGTCTTAACAGCTCTGCCAAATTTGAGCAGAATCGGAGATGGTAATTTTCAAATTTGCATTTTTTCTTGCACACTTCAGGTGGAATGACCCAGCTAGAAATGAATGAATATGCAAACCTGCATAATAAATTCAACCAAAAAATGGTATAAGTTAGCTGAATACAGATTAAATCCAGTAGGTGGGCGAAAACTAGAGCAGGGCGAAAACTGGGTCCTCTACCCTATATGATAATTTTCCCTAGATCACAAAATTCCTTCTGAAAATACACTTTTACGATTATTTACATACCATTTTTGCATAGACAGATGCCAAAATTCATTAAAAAAAAGCTCATTTCTCTGGTTTTGGCATCGTTATAGCGACATTTGAGATTTCAAGGTTTCTATGTTTTTTTTTAATGTAATGCAAATGTCATTTTCAAACTAATTTTTTTTTTCTTTTGGAGCTCAACTTAATTCATTCTAAGGCGTCATCCATAAAGTATGTCACGCTAAAATCGGCCAAAATTAACCCCATTCTGTATTTCTTGACCGCTAGTTCATGTTCACAGTAAAAAAAAAAATCTCCTTGCCCAAATACACAAAACAGCTCACGTTTTAAATATTCTCAATATCAAATAAACTCTCCATCTATTTATTACTTCAAGAAAATGAAAACAATTCAAGATTGAATGGGACACATTCATTGATTCATTTATTGTATTGTTTACTATATAATATGCTGCAAAGTGTTGGAATAGTGAACAAGCCGGGTTCGTCGTCTGGTCAAATGATGTCTTCTGAATTGGCTCTAACTTAAATCGCATTAAAAACTGAGATAAATGGAAACAGACTCAAATGTCATCAATAAGATTATTTTTGCCAAGGGACAATTTTCTTTCAACAAATCAGAGAATAACCAAGAAAGTTTTAAATTTTTCAACATAAAATTTACATTTATTCCATGACTAGATTTCCATAGTTGTTGTATATCCCTTAACAGTACGACACAAAATTACTCGCTACTTTGTACATGAATTCTTGAACATTTCTCAAACCCCATCACCGTTGTCAGGGGTTGACTTGGAGCCCAGTCCAGTGTTTGGAGCACGGGGCTCGTTTTTTTCGTTTTTGAGTTGAGATCATCTGAAACGAACGTCCTCGTGTCCCCCCCGTAACTGGCGGACACGGTGCAGGAACCCAATCGATGGCACTCTAACGTCTTATCGTAATCAGTTCGCCACTGTCTCGCGATGGCTGAGAGATCTGTTGAAGAAGAAACGAGAAGGAAGGAGGTCGTTAGTGAAATTGCCGAATGTTGGAAGGGGTTTGAGGAACTCACTTTAAGGGCACTTCCTCCGGAAGTCTCAGCCTCTCAAATTTCAGTCTTTTCGTCAATTTTCAACACGGAGATTCTACTGCTGCTGCTGCCACCAGGAAATCGCGTCCAGCAGTTCTTCGTCGTCGGTGTTCTGGGGACTCATCTCTTCGTGGGTGTAACCTGGGATCGGGACCGGTAGCGGAAGTGGTGCCACTTTGTACACGTGGTGCATCGGCGCGGAGTAGGTGGCCGTACTGAGCGCTGGACTCGTGAAGGTGGTCATGCTGGGCAGCACGGTTGTGGCTGAGGTTGGTGGAGTTGGGTACAGGTCGTACGGTTCGCGCTTGAAGGTCGGCGTGAGTTCCGGCTGACTGCTGTAGCTGGAGTATTCCGAGAGTTGGGAGGGTGCGGGAGATGAGGAGGTCGAGGACTCCGACATTGATCCGTAGAATGAGACCGGCGAGAGGGCTTGCGAGTCGAGCTTGGTTGAGGTCGACTCGGACGAGCCGTTGTTCTCGATGTCCTCCTCGAGCATACGTTGCATGGAGCGGATGTACTTGACGGCCACCTTGAGGGTGTCCACCTTGCTGAGCTTCTTGTGGGGGCCGCGGCCACCGTTGGTGAGGGCCGTCACGACCGTGGACGGGATGTGCTGGCGCAAGTTCGCGAAACCGTTGTTAACCTGCTTGACGCGGTTCCGTTCGCGGGCGTTCCGACGCTGGATCGATACGGATTGCTGCGGAGTCACGGCGTACGGTAGAGACGTTGGGCAGTACTTTTTGCCGATCATTGGACGATCCTTGAACTGGGTTGGTGGCGGTTGCGTAGTTGGCGTGACCGGCGCCGGTGCGATCGGCCGTTTGCGGTACGGCATCGACGACGGTTGCTGGACCGTGCTGGTCATGTAGATGTTCTGTCCCATAGACATGCTTCGAGCTACTGTGGCCATCGGAATTCACGAGCAAACACTTTGAGTTCTTAAAGTCCTTTTTGTACGATTCACTTGCACTGTTTTTTCCAAACACTTCGCTTCTTCGGTTCAGCTCAAAAAACCTTTTGCCCAAAACAGATCGCACGATCACTTCTCCGAAGATCTTTCCTCGCTGAAGGTAGCTCCCGAAATGGTACCTTTCATCCTGCAGCGGTTGCATTTTGTATGCTCTTTTTCCCCGACCGACCCGTCATCATCATCGTCTTCTTCGGATGCAGGTGCCCTGACCAACACACCTTCACAGCTGCAGCCGGCGCGATCATCCTTAAGGGCCCGAGAGCACAACCAAAAAAAACCTGATCATCGATCAACCAGAGAGCGAGCGAGTGAGCGACATCAAAACAAGAAAGAGAGAAAGGACAAAGCACGAAGTGGCGCGCGCCCTCTTCGGCTTCAGCGATCGCGTGGCGCACCGCACGACTGGCCCGAACGCGATCGGAGTCGTGCGCGCGCGCTCTCGCAGACAGCAGCAGAAGCACGTTGTAATTGATCGGTGCGCGACTGCAGTTTTGGGGTTGCGCGAAATTGATTAACCGATTGATCACCGAGCGCGAGCTGAGCTGGGGAGTGATGATCAGAAAATTAAATCGGATGGAGTTGGGATATTTTGGAGGGGTTTGAAAAATAATTGGGAGACAGATTTGAACTTTTATTACAATATTTGAAGGCAATTTTTCTCGTTTATTTTGGTTATTAAAGAGTAATCGAAATAGTGTGATACGATCGTGTTTCAATTAGGGTTCAAAAAATATTGCATTGAAAGCAAGGGATACTTTTGAATCATTTTTTTTTTCTTGAAGTAGTTGTTTTAAGAGATCATGTTTCTCTGTTTTAATCGAAAAATATTATTATTTTCAACTTAACTGCTAACATCACGGGAAAAAACGATAATATTTATTTGTTAGGAAAATAAGTTCAATTTATTTGCATAATTTATTAAGTAATCCTTACGTGCTCCTTTAACTACGCAAACGAATCGTTTCAAATAAGACCATCTGTTTTACTTATATTGCAGCGTGCTGCAATAAGTAGGCTTGGAGTGTGCTTGTCCTATAAAAAATTGATCAAGAAAAGCATCCATGTCAATTATTTAACCAGAGTGACATTGATCGGTTAATGATGTTTATTTTACATGTTTGAAATGAAGTGTTTGTTCGACTAAAGTGAGATTTAATCAGAAAACGGACTGCATTTTGGATTCGTTAAACACGTCACCATTCTTGCTGTCCAACCGTCCACAAACACAGCAAGGAGATCTGTCGCCAAAACGCAATAAGTTCGCTTAAACTAGTGATGAAATCGCTTTTTCCTCAGACTGCTGAAAAACTGTCTGGAATCAGCTGGTCCAATTTGACCAGCAAAAAAAAGAAGAAGAAGAGAATTAAAAACCAAAAAAGATCGCTAAAAATAACTTTGAAATACCAAGGTTACCTTGTTTTTTTTTTTGAAATCATTGAATCTGCAAAATAAGTTCAGCTCGATTTTTTGTAAGATAGCTTCCAGTAACATAACTTCAGGTCAGTTGCTGATAGGTAATTCCAGCTCATTTCTGCAAGATTTGATCTTGCCGATAACTTCAAGTCAGTTTTTGTATGATTACATTCTGCAAGATAACTTCAACTTAATTTCTGCAAGTTAATTTTCAGCACGATTTCTGCGAGATAACTTCCTGCAAGAAGTCAAAAGGACATAAAATTGAAATTTTTAGTCCTTCTGAAATGATATTTTTGATTGAAAAAATTAAAATATTGTTTTCAAAAAGATCAGAAAATTTCACGAATGTTTCATATTTTAACATTGAAAATCGGACAATTAGTTGCTGAGATATCGACATTAGAAAATGGTGGGTTGTTTGGGTGAGACTTAGAAAACATCAATTTTCCTGATTTTAAACCTTTGCATGGCAATATGTCAGCAACTAAGGGTCGTATCAACAAAGTTCAAAAAAGCAAAATACAGAGAATTTTCTCAGCTTTTACAAAATATTGTTTTCAAAAGTGGGCAAACATGTGCAGTTTATTTGAAAAATGAATAACTGTGACTTTTTTTTCAAAAAAGTTACCTAAAAATGGGTATAACTTGAAAACGGTGCACTTTATCAACATTTCACTGAAGTACTTTTTGATTGCAAATTCAATTTTAAACACTCTGAAAATTTCTGAAAAGTTGGCATTTGATGTCCCCTTAAACATATAAAAAAAATTCAAATCAAGTTTTAGTGACAAAAAGTGAAATTAAAAATCACCAACAATTGTTTTTACCGTGTAATATTATTATTCAGTGTAGGCCATATCCATACCTATAACTTTGCCGAAGATATCAATTTTCATGTATTATTTTTGTATGGACAGCTGCCAAATTTGTATGGAAAATTATATGGACAAAATGGCTTCTTGAGGCATATCAAAGGCACCAAACAAGTTTCAGCCGGATTAAAAAATACAAAAAAAAATCGAATGACCGAAATCCCATAAAACTGCTCAACAATATTTTTGAAAAGCTGAGATTTTTTACATTTTTCTTTCTAGGACTTTGATAACTTTGCGAATAATTTAAATTTTTTCAATAAAACTAATTTCAAAATAAAAAAAAAAATACTGCATTTAATGCTGTTCCGGTTTAGATGGAATGACCCAAATTGTTTCCAATATTTTTTTTGCCCAAATTTCTATATATCCAAAAAACATATTTAAATCAAATAAAAAAAAATGCAAAGAAAAGTCGACTTGCGCAATCGTAGACACCTTTGTCAAAAGAAGCAATTTTGCATCATTAGTTTTTCATACAAATCTCAATACATTTTTGCGGGCAGGTATAAAATGGGTACGTAACTATATGAAAATCTGTATTTTGAGTTTCTATGTTATAGTTTTCTTTCTGTAAGTTTTTTGAAAACTTTTTCTTACTCTTGTCTATTCCATAGTTATAAGTAATCATTTTTCGATTCAATTATGATGTAAAACACAGCTGAAAGGAACACCAAAACTCTGTTATGTACCTAAATGAACTCATTGTAACTTGATTATTCACAAATAAAACCGAATTGAATTAAATTGAAAAGTTACAGTTTTCTAAGTGTTACCTAATTACTCTGTATTTTATAACTGACTATATCTCGGAAACTGTTGGTTTGATTTTCAATATAATAAAATTAAACATGAAGTGGTAATTTTTATAACTACATCTTTTTAAAAATTAAAAATCATTCATAACGTCATGATTTGAATTCCCGTACGCTTCGAAACCAGGACACCTCATCTTATTTTATCAATTATGAGGATTTAAGTTCGCATTATGAATGTCAAAACTGTGTTATTTAATGAATTTTAACATTAACTTTCATTTAAAGTTTTTTGAACGCTGTAGTTAATGCCAAAACAATAATATAAAACAAAATTATAAGTTTACCATAAATGTGAAACATTTCACTGAAATATTTCATAAGCGTCCGATGCACCGGGAAGGCAAAGCAGAAATTTATGGTTTTGATTTCCTTAAATTCTAGTAAGTTTATTTATAACATATCGATTATTTGGATGTTAACAGCTTATTTTAGACCTTCTAAAGATTCTAAAGCTTGTTGAGTTCTGACAAATCAACTTTGAGATGAGAATGACAACTGTCATTATTGCTGCTACCCCTCACGATAGAATGTTCGCCAGGGTAGTACAGACCTATGCTGAAAACAGCAACAAAAATCGCTAGGTTTTCACCTATCACATATTTTTGGCAATAATTACCTTAAACAAACCAGCCGAATTAAGTTGCTAGGTTTGATTCTACCCAAAACTTGAAGAAGTTGTTATGCATTTTGTTTGAACATTATCGAACAAAACTTAAAATGTGAATGAATATTTTTCTTTCCGTTCAATAGGAATAAACAGGTTGTTGAATTAATAACAATGAAATATTTCTTATTATATTCAATCTCAATCGAGACTGTTTTACCCTCGGGCCTCGGGCTTCATTTCAGTTTGCCCCCGAAAATTTAGAATACCTTATACACTTACCAACTTTGTTGCATATCTCAGCAAGTCTTTCCTTAGATAGCAAGCAACATCCAAACCTCTGTGGTAGCAATCTTATGTTGATTAAATCTGCAGATAAAAGGATTTTTCATCTACATTTAGATTTACGATGCTATTGGAATGAAAGAATGTATTTTGAGATTTTTTTTATTTTAAATTTCAAGAAAATAGAGTGTTTTTCTAAAAATATTATGAAAATTAATAAATCACATTTTTTTAGTTTTATCGGTTGTTATTATTAACTAGAAAAAAAAACTCAGGGCTTAATTTCTTTATTCTAAAAAAAAAGTTGAAAAATAATTGAGTAGATTGGCAATCAGTTTCAATAACTTTCACAGTACGTTTATTTGCTCAAGCATTTGAGTGTTTCAAAATTAAAACATAATCGAATCTTTTAATTACCACTAAGTGGATTCCAGCTCGAAGACCACCTCACATGTCACAACAAAAACCTCCCGACGACAAAGAATGTCCCATTATCACCAGGCTCAATCAGCACTGATCTGTCACCGTGGTCCACCTTAAGGAACCTTGCTTGGCGCAAATTCTTTGCTCTGACGTCGCCCCGCAGATATGCAACATTGTTTGCATATTAATGAGCTCTGTTCTAATTTTCAGCCGGACAAGTGCAAATGAGGCCACCGTTGATGCATTTGAACCTTCTGATTTGACACTGTGAAAAATTGTTTTGTAAAGTTGGCTGAAATGAGGGATGTCATTTGTTCATTAACTATTTGTTTAATTAGCAAATTTGTTTTTTTTACAAATTAAGTTTTTTTAATGTAAAACTTTTTGCAAATGCAACACTTTTTTTTATTATATTTTTCAAACATTTTTATTTTTTACTTTTCTCCACGTCTCTGTCCGAGCTGATAAGTCTTTATGTCTCATTTATCATGTCAGTTGGTGAAGAAGAGGAAAGGACAAGTGCAGCCGAGAAAAGGAGCTTGGAAAGGAAGTATGTATTGAGTGGTGAACATTTGCAGGTAGCGCGGATCCAGAATCTTGCGTGATCAAAGTCAATGAGATTTAGGGCTTTTGAGGGGAACGAAGCAACCAAAAAAAATCGGGGCGTTTAGCTGCCTAATGGCGCGTGATTGGAGGTTTCATGGAGCTTTCGGGATACGTTGCATGCTGCGGTGGTAATGATTTGTTGGCGATTGTTGGTGACTGATAAAGAATTATTGGCGTTTTGTCAATTATTTTGTTTATGGCTTGCTAATTAATTCTGAAATAATTTATTTCGGTGCCTGCTGCTGGTTACAAAGTTGTCGAAAACTAAGAAACTACTTTTCACCAAATATTGTTAATGAATGTGAATTTAGCAGTCATTCAAAGAATAAGTGATTTTTTCCAACATTTAAAATAAATTCTAAATACATTCGGAAATATACTGTAAAACCAGTTTTATTATGATTTATTTCACTTTAATCAATTCTCATCAATATTTGCCATTTGTCTGCTGTTGAATATCCAATGATATCTTTTTTCAAATCTCACCCCCAAAAAGACAATGGCCCACCAATATCTGGCACAATGAGACCTAATACCCAGCACATTTGTGTTAAAATTGACGGCCTTTGTATGATTGATGCCCTGTTTATTCCCCTGGACATTGGACAATTGCTCCCGACAGCACGGGAAGGAACTCATAAATTCTAACCTCAAATCGTCCAGTTTTTGTTTGTATCTTTTTAGAAGAAAGAAAAACAATCTCCGAAACTCGAGCGGCAGATGATCGTCCTGGTAGAAAACGACCCAACCAAAACAAACAAACAGCAAAAATCCAATTTATGGAAATGAAATGTGTCTGTTTATGGTCCACTGCGTATTAAAAACAATTACCGATCAATAATCCGCATAAATAATACATAACCTATATTTTCCTTCTTTTCCTCTGCGGCTGACCGTCGTCAAAGTCCGGTCCGGCAAAGCTTAGATATCTCTTTCCGATTTTTGGCCCTCGCTTCTTAGATTTTTTGTTATTTTTCCTTCGCGTTTCAACTTCCGAAAGGCCCTTTTCCACTGCTTCTGCTGATGATCCGCAAACACTCGGCTCAATTTCGATCCGGTCTGGCCCGACCGCAAAGCAAATCGTCCAAAACACCTGGCCGCAGCTGGACGCAGGGTCTGGTACTGGCCGGTGGAGTGTTGTCTTGACACGTGTAGATTTTTGATCAATAAAATTTGATTCGAATTTTTAGACTTCTTTTTCAACATAAATTCAGACAATATTTTTTTGTTAATTTAAACATCTGTTCAACAGCTCATTTCCCAGTATTCGACGTGATTTATTATTATTTTCCTACACCCAAAGGAAAAATATATCTCAAAATCTGCAACATTGGATTTGTTGCAGAAAATGTCACATTTTATAACATTTTTTGCAGCAAGCCCGTAGATCATTTTTGCCCGCGTGTAAAAATTTCAGCGATCTGCAGTTCTCACCAACACATATAAGGCTGGCCCGTCCCCGAGCAACACTCCAAAGAGAAGCATATGTTGGTGCTCTTTCACTCACTTTTCATCAAGCGTCCATGGCGCGGTGGTAGCGTGTCGGATCAATAACAAAGAAGTTGGTGGTTCAATCCTCGTTCTGCTAAGTGTTTTTTTTTTGTGAAATACAACCAAAAAGCCGTCGGTAATGTCGATAATTGTCGGTAACGGGCAAAAATGCATGAGGACAGATTTCATGCAGATTCTGATATACTTTCATGCCACCATGCATCACAATCATGCGACTGCCAGTTGGGTGTATCCGACAAATTGACCGAGCCACGTAGCCTAATCGTAACGCTTCCACCTCGTAAGCGGTATATCGGGGTTCAAATCCCGGCTCGGACCAACACCTACACCCAGTGCTTAACTGAAGCACAGAGCTTATGGGATTTTGGCTATATGGAAGACATTCCAGTGCATTATTGGCTGAAAAATCATCCAAACTTCAAAAAATTATAGTGTTCAGGAATCGGGATGATGTCAGCTATCCATTGCAATTTTAATTACATGAAAATTTCCACAAAAATACGTATTTTTCCTGTATTGCAATGTTAAGGCTGGTACAAATATTTTTAAAAGTTTTTGTCACCCCCCCTTCAAAATTGGCCCGAAAAATCAGGGGGCAAAAAAAATATTTTTACAATAAACTTCAAAATTTCAATGAAAATTCAAGTGCAACCAGCTGAAATCAAATTAAAATACATTCTCCTGCGTTTAAAATTATTTTTAGCATGTTTGGGTTTATTAAAAAATCTTAAGATTTTTTGAAAATTTTCGATGCAAAATCTTTTTTTTCGATACAATTTTTGTTTTTGTCAGATCTTAGATTTTTTGAAAACTAATGATTGCAAAACAACTGAACTAGTGTAAAATGCATTTTAAAACACTTTTTTCATTTAAATGTGAAGACTATGGCTTGTTATTTAAATTTTTATATTTTTTTATTTTTTTGCCCCTCTCCTTGACCTCGGCCAGGGCCGAGGGACAAAAACTTTTTTAAATATTTGCATCGGCCTAATGCAAAAATGATAAAAAATATTTTTCTGCTATACGGCCGCCAAATGATGGGGATTTTTTTCATACATTTCGAAAGTTATTTATGAAAAACTCAAAATGTTCACAAAACTACGTATTTTAGGAAAAATACTCAAAATTTCAGTTTTGTACAGTATGGGTATCGAATGATCAGGATTTTTTCATACATTTCGAAAGAATACCCATATTTGTGAAAATACTCAAAATTTTCACAAAACTGCGTATTTTCTAACAAATACCCAAATTTTCAGTTTTTTACAATATGGGTACCATACGATCGGGATTTTTTCATAAATGTTGAATATGATAACAAGTTGATAACAAGTATTTGTGAAAATACTAAAAAAAATCACAAAACCACGTATTTTTGGAAACATACGCAAAATTTCGATTTTTTTTTTAACAAAAATCTGATAATATGATAGTCATATAATAAAAACTTAAATTTTGAGTATTTTTTTCAAAAGAATGTAGTATTGTGAAAATTTTGAGTATTTTCAAAAAAAAATCAATCGAAAGGTATGAAAAATTACCCTTTTTTTTAAAGACGTAGTTTTGTAAAACTTTGACGTATTACACAAAAAATATTACTATCGAAATGTATGAAAAAACCCGATTCTCTGATACTCATACTGTAAAAAACTTAAATTTTGAGTATTTGATTTGTAGCTCGAAACCATGAAGACATAGAAATTTTGTGTCAAAGGGACTTTTGTGGACGCCAGATTTGATGACGTACTCAAAATTTCAAAAAAAAAAACATATTTTCATTCAACAAAACAAGTTAGAAAATAGTCAAGAAATCGCTGCCCGTTCCCGTTACTTATCTGTCATTATATAGGATTTTCAAGTTCCTTTAGAATCTACAATAACCCAACTAGAACAAAGCTTGAGTTTTTTTTAATTACTTGTTTATTGTAACTTTGCAGGGTAAATTTTAGAATGCACGAATGATCTACAAAGTTGTAAAGCAGACAAAAACAAAAAATGTTTTATTAATGTTGATGATGGTTTGCATGCATTTTTCAAATGTTATCAAAATTCGCATTTTTTTGTTCATTTGTCCATTTTTAACCAGTTTTTCCTAATTTTACCCATGAAACTCAATCGTGTGCTTTTGAAAGTATTTTTTCGGAAATTCAGCACGATTTATGACAAGAGAGCACAACCCCAACGCAACGCGCGTGGCCAGTCCAGCGTCTGATCGGCGGAGAAAATAGCCTCAAAATTACACTTCGAAAAGTAAAGTCGTCAGTCCAAACTGTCTACGAATCACGTGGTCATCGGCCCGGTAGAAGCTGCTGGCTCATTACCCGCATCTTCAGCCCGGTGTCCAGGTCAAGGCGCTGGCTGATGTATTTATTGCCTGTAGTTTTTGGAACTCATCGAAAGGATTGACATCTTCTTCGACTGCTCCCTAAAACCCTCTCTAAGCGGTCCGACAAAGCTCGTTGATGAGTTAATCTGGGTCTGGGTTGGCGAATGTTTTTTAAACTGTTCAACTGTTTTGAGGATCCTTTTCATTTAAGGATTAAAGTATTTAGGGTTAAGCCTTTGAGAGCCTCGTGAGAAGCACTTCGGTCATCGAAATTAGTTAAATTGCATTAAAAATCACTTAATTTTAAGTAATTTGAATCTAATTTGATTCATTACTCGAAATTTTCCAATCAAAACCTCTCAAAACATCGCTTAATCCCGCTCAAAATGAATAATGTTATTGTCCTAAAGTGTGTCCACAAAACGGCCACATGGCTGTTCTCCTCCTGCTGCTGGTTGAGCCCTCATGGCTTCATTTAGTCATAAGTCTCGCGCGTGACGCGGAACCGAACTGCCACCATATTTCAACGAGCCACGAGCCACAAACCACGTTGGCTGGGGCAGGTGGTGTGGGCTCGATATGTAGATGCTCGGAGCAGCCAGCAGAGTCCATTCTGTAAAAAAAATGCTTATTTTGTGAAATACACCTTTTGTTTGTTGTGAATGACGACGACGAGGATGATGAGGAGGATGAAGGGAATTTTGAGGTTTTCAGAGGACTGTATTTTTCGAAAGAGAGAGAAAAAAAGCGGAACGAAAATACGATCGAGAAGCGGTTAAATATTCATTAATTTGGATGAGCGGTGATCGCTAATTGGCGGTTTGATAGCGCAGTTTCAATGAAATTACACAGCGTGTTACGGCTTTGTTGCGCAAACAGAAACGTTTTGCAATTTGGTGTATTTCGTTCGAATTTGGTTAAACAAAATTAGGATAAATCAACAGAAATAATGGCTGCTTGTGATATCTTGTCGCACGTGCATTTTGGGCCAAATTGAGTTAGGAAGCCATTTTGTGCAGCTCAGATTCCTAAAATTTGATTTCAATCCTGAGAATTTCCCTTAATAATGGTAACTATTTATTTCCGATTTTTTTAAAGCCGCAAAAGCTTTGTTATGTTACCGACACCGTAAACTCTGTGAATTTTCGAGTATTCATAGAAAATTCTCCTCCATTATTCAACAATTTGTCGGTTTATCTTGGTTACGGAAATTGCTTTCCACATAATTGATCGACGCCACCAACATCATCAGCAAAGCCGACAACATGTTATCGAAACTGCGAACAAAGCTAAAAAACATTTACCTCGCCGCGATTAAAGCAAATAGCTCGAATAATGCCCAATAAGCAAAACTTCAGTACCTCATGTGTTACACGGATAGAAATACTCTGAGCAAATCTGGTAACAAATTTTAAAATAAAATTAGGACAGAAGTTTTTGATTTTTGAATAAATTTATCTTCTAAAATGACTATTTTCATTCAAAATCTTGTTCAAAATAATCTTATGAATCAAGAATCTCCAAAATTGCGTGAATTTTACCGAAATTTTCACCAGCACCATGTTTCAAGCTCCAGGACATAATCGATGAAAAAGTCATAGTGCGGAGTTTTGATTTTGCAATTTTCCTTCCGCAAGCCATTGTGAAACAAATATTTAAGACTCCGTTTTTAAACCCGACATCATCGAAGAAAAACTCTTAAAACGTAAGGTTATTTTAAATTCCCAAAATTTAATTTAAAAAAAAATGCTGTGAAAAAAAAAATTAACAGACCTTTTACGTATTATTCAACACATTCAAGCAATGGAATCTGTCTTCAGATTACTGAATTGTAAAGAAAATATAAATTCTTGAACTGATTAATAAATATTTAGAAGATATAAACTCATCCTAGTTAGACTAAACTAAAACCTAGCAAGTAGTATCTAATACATATCTAATACATTCTCTACAAAATCGATCTTTTTTTTTAATTTTCATTTTTGTAATTTTCAATCCGACTGAAACTTTTACAGTGCCTACGGTATTTCCAAAAAAGTTATTTGCATTATTAGTTTGTCTATATAGTTTTCCATACAAATTTGGCAGCTGTCCATACAAAAATGATATATGAAAATTCAAATATACAGATCTTTTTAAGGAATTTTTTGATCGATTTGGTGTCTTCGACAAAGTTGTAGGTATGGATAAGGATTACACTGAAAAAAATGATAAACGGTGAAAAAAAATTGGTGATTTTTAATTTCACTTTTTGTCACTAAAACTTGATTTGCAAAAAAACTATTTCTATTTTTTTTCTGAAATGCCAACTTTTCAGAAATTTCCAGAACGGGCAAAAAATCTTGGACCGAGTAATGAATTTTTGAATCAATACTAGCCTGTCCCACTTTGAGGTCATGTCGAGGAATTTCAGATGCTCACTTCTTAAATGATAGATGATGATGTTAGAAACAATGTTTTCTTAGACAAGAAAAAAAAATAATATACTTTCTCGCACCCCCAAGTCGATTTACTGAAAATAGTCACTTTTTTGAACAAATTTTCTTAAATCGCTTGGAATCAATACAAAAACTGATTCGATCAGGTGTGTATTATCTTCAAACGATAGGTTTTTGTTCAGAGATTAAGATGCACTTTCAATAATGGACCAAAATTTAAGTTTTTGGCCTTCCCAGGCGGATTTCTGTCGAAAACTTTTTTCAGAAATACTCATTTAATTTTGGATAAATGAGAAAATGCAATTTCGACACTTTAGAGCCGAGATATTTGAGTTTTAGTGAGAAAAAAAGTGCAAATTTTCAAAATTTCTCAGAATTCTGAAGCAAGGCCTACTCATAACATGATGTTGCAAGCAAGTAATTTTGGCCGCTGAATCCGAATCTGAAATCAAATTTCGTGTAAACAGTGATGTTTTGGAGCTAAACCCTTTCGGAATGTTATTGCGTGTTTAAAACGCTGCAAGTTCAGTCATACTTTTCTCGGTTATCGTTCCATTTTGATTGATTTTTTACTCACAGAGCTTAACACACAAAACCAAGCCTGCTCCGGTGGCATCGATGGCGGCGGTTGGACTCGCAATCCAAAGGTCGTCAGTTCGAACCCTGAGGGTGGAAGCTTCCTTGGAGTAGAAAGATGTTTGGGTGCCCTTCCCATTCAAGCCCTTGGGACTCCTAAGTTCGAGCAAAAACTTGCAATAGAGATTACAAAAGACTTGGGGGTCGTTAAAGTGGATGGATTGATTTTTAAGTTTCCTTCTGAGTATTTTTCATGGCTGAATTTCAAATACTCTCTGAATAATTTAAATTTTTATAATGTCTATTTAAAATAACAAAATCTATTGAATCAGGCATCACCAATTCAAATTGCTCTTCAAAATTTGACCAAATTCAAACGATCATCCTGCGCCCATCGAAAAATTATGTTCTGTCCAAATCGCAATATTCAAATAAACCAGCTCACCGGCCGGAACCTACTTCTTCCCTCCCTCGATCGAAGCATAAAATACAATGTGCTTCCTCAACGCTGCCGCCGACATGTAAATAAGTATGAAATGTGTGTGTGTGCTCGCGCATAAACTGCGAGCATAAACAATGCCACAGGAGGAACACTTCATTAGGCCGCGTTCGAGGGAGATGCACTTCACCTTCAATTTAATGCTCATCCAGCAACCACATCGTAAACTTGAAAAGCCAAAAACCATCACGGTCAATGCCAATTGTTGGGGGAGTCTGGTCAGCGCGTTTTTTGTTTTGCTTTTTTCTGTAGAAGGAAATGACCACAAGAGCCAAAGGAACAAACGATCCTCGGAAGATGATCTTGTCGGGCAGTCTGTATTTCCCAAATTTAACTTGGGGAAGCAAAAAGTTGGAGGAAGAAATTGAGCCCTCGAGTCCTGTTGAACTGGTAGACGAATTGGAGAGGGAGCAATTCACCTAGAAGTGTCTTCCTCAAATCAATTATCTTGACATTAGAGAGGTTGATTCAAAACTCACTCAATATGGATGAATTGATTGCTTCAGACTTGATTTTCAGTGTGATTTTTCAACATTTCCGTGCATTAAAAACTGACAATACTCGCCAAGATAAATCTTAAATTATTTCAATTCACTTCCACCAGGAATAAATAAAACCTCTTCTGGATTCGGAGCAAGAATCGGAAGGCAAACGCATACTATCCGGGACTTGACCCGAGGAGCCTCTCTCAGGTCCGAGATTCGGAAAATGATATACGTATCCGGTGTCCGCGCGAGCGATCCAGAGGGAACAAACAGAGCGAGAGTTCTCAAGAGGCAGTTCTTTTGACCCGTCCGTCCAGAACCTCGGCGAACCTTCACGCGACGTCGACCTCGTCAAAATGCGCTCTTGTGGCGGCGTTTCATGACGTCCCAAAGCCGCAAAATCAGGGGCGTTTCCCGCTTGGTTGGTCCGGGCCATGCCCCTCATATCTAAACACCAAACGAGGCGATGATGAATCCTGATCCCTCGAACGAGGCAAGAGTTGGAGGAGTTGAGGTGGGGTGTCTGCAAATTATGCAAAGCAAAGCGATCTAAAACTGCGAAAAGTAACATCTTACGAAACACTGTTTCGCGTTTTTTTTTTTTTTTGCGTTTCTCGGTACGGATTCCTTCGGGGGCATTCAGGCGCATCAGTTCTGGAACAGGTCCAGGAAGAAGAAGAAAAAAATGGCAAGAGGAATGATGTGCTTTACGTGAAATTGGATCAGACGATGAGAATGGTCAGCAGTGTTTGCAGAACCCTGATTTGTTCACATAGGTTTTATTTATTTCATTTTTCAATTCATGATTTTTCATCTTGGGCTGCGTTTGACATTTTAAAATGTACAAAACTGAAGTTGCTTTTAATTCAGCAAGTATCTTTAAAAAGCAAAAATCATTTTTCGGAAAAAAAATCCCAAAATACCAACAATTCCTATAACTTCAAAACGGTGCTATATATTTTAAAAAAACTGTTGAATCATTTTTGATTTCGAATTTACCAATGCATCAAAAAACATATTTGAAGTTATATTATATTTCGATGTTCGATTTTATTTTTTAAATGTTGCCCCAGCCTAAAGTTAGCACAAAAATCCGTTTATTATTCTCTTTTAACATTTCAAAAAACAAAATAGAATATTATATAATTTGTGCAAAATGGCTTCTTTTACCATAGAGATAAAGTTCATTTAAAACAAAAACAAAACGAAATTCGATTTGTTAAAACATATAAAATAACTTAGCTTTGCTTCCTTTTGCAATTCCTTGTTTATTCAATCTAAAACATGTCCCATTTTTATAATAATAACTTTTTGTTAAAAAAAACTCGATTTTGACAAACCAAGCTTTCGTTTTTTTAATTTTTTATATGTTTGTTTTTAGCTGCATAAAAGTGGCAACTTTTGAGGTATAGTTTTATTTTTGACCAAGTTGTGTTTTTTTTTAAACAATTGAAAATATTGAAACAGCACACAAAAAAAAATCAAAAAAATATTTTCAGATGAAAATTTACATCTAAATCGAAACCATGAAAAATATATTTCCAGATTTTTAATATCAGCACTCAGGACATTTCAGAAGGGCTTATTGACCTTATTAAAAGGTCAGTCGTGATTTCAATAATCTGAAAATATTGTTATCGAAAAGTTTAGAACACAAGTTTCACTTTTTAACAATGAAAATCTAATCAATGGTTTCTAAGATACTATCGATTGAAAATTTAGGGTCAATTGGGTAGAATTCAAAGTTCAAAAAGGAAAATTATAGAGAATTCTCAGATTTTTTTATATACCGTAAACCGGGGTGACTTTGATAAGATTTCAATTTGTTTTTGGAATATTTTCCAACAGGTAAGGGTTTTCTCAAGATTATTTTTTTTTAAACATGTACTGGGGTAGGCCACACAAAGTCCATGCACTATTTTGTAAAAAAAGTTTTTTTCAATAGTGTTTAGAAAAAAAATACGTTAAAAATTCTTAGTTTAAATTCCGGGGTAACTTTGATAGTCATAGATTTTCTTGTTAAAATCATATTTAAGATTTTCAAACTTTATTTGAACGTTAAATGTACCATCACTAAAGTAGCTGATATAGTTTTTAGGAAAAAATCAATGTTTATAATTAGTTAACTAAGTTTATAAGCTCTTTAACAAAATACATATCAGTTTCAGGTAAGAGTGATAAAAAGTCGGAATTTTGCCTGAAATTTGTTAAAACTAGTTTTGTTTATAAAATTATCTATTTATATTGCATTTTATACTGAATTCGAAGCACGAATCACAATGTTTCACATTTGACATGAAATTTGTTCAACTGAAATTGCTTACAAATTAGGATTTTTTTTAAATTGTGTTTCAAACATATATTATTTATTATTTACAAACTTATTTAACCTTCTCCTAGTGGAAAATTGTCCAAAGAATCCGAAAATGCATTCCGTTTTCCGATTCAAAATCATGTTCATTGAGAAAATCATGACACTTTTAGAAGTTTAAAATATTGACTTTCATCAACATTTTCTTATAGTTAACTAACATCTTAAAATATTCTAAGTTTTATGAAAAGTTCATTTTGAGGTACTTTGAATACTTCTCTTGACGGTAAGTTTTATTCTAAACCATTCCGTACGTATTTTAATTGTACTCTTCATTTTGCGGACAAATCGCAAACCTATCAAAGTCACCCCGTTTTACGGTATATTTATCAATGATGAACGGACGCTTTTTTTACAAATTAAACAAGGCAAATTTGTTGAATTGTTGAATAATTTGACCTAAATATGGCTTCAACTCAAAAAACGGTACACTTTATAAAATAAATTACAAGAGTACAAGTCGATTTAGATTCTACATCTAGAAACAAGGGTCCTGATTGTTGCAAATAGACTCATCCACTCACGATCACAAATCGAACGCGACGAAAAACTGCTCTAAACGTGTCCTACCGTTTGTCACTTCCACAACAATCGCATATGAACACTCTCTCTTTGCTCTTCCGGAAAAAAACGGAATCGACGTAACACCTTATAATGTGGCCCTCTTAAACCTTGCGGTTTCGTCAACGGATCCACAGGCGTGTATCGTTCTTTTTGCGACAAGACTCCGGTCTCCCGGGTGTGAAGGTATGGCACGGGGAGAGGGCACCGAATATCTATATTTACACTTAGAATTTTTGCGTCCGCCTCGGGATTCGAACCAGCGACCTCTGGATTGTGAGTCAAGCGCGCGGTCCGATTGATCCACACAGGCTTTGCTCTTCCTCTCACTCCAATCGGGTAGTACGGCGAATGGCTCAGAGAAACTGATTGCGTTTTATTGCTCCAAAGTGAGTGAAAATAGTCTGCGTTCGGCTTTGTATTGTTCAATCAATGTTATCAACAATGTTTTGCAATTTTAGTGATAAAACAACATCAAAGACACATTGAAAGTAATTTTCACTTTTTCAAATAAAAAATACGGCAAACTGTAGTAGTGCAGGCCAAGTGAGAGCCTCGCTGGTTTGTTAGATTCTCTCCTCTCCAGCAATGGAATAATCATCATTAAAAGAAAATCATTGGACGTTCAGCAAGAGAAAAAACCAGAAGGGAGCACGGCTCTACTCTCTCGCGCACGAAAGATCGGTAAAAGAAATCTAAAAAAAATCATCATCTTGATTTTTTATTCACTACTACACTTGCAAGTGTAACGACACACGTCGAAATATGACCTGTCACATTTTGTAGATGGGCAATGTGTTTAAACAAAGTGAAATAAATATGTTTAAGTGATGCTGATAAGGAAATTCACAAAAAATAATGAGCAGATTGATTTTCTTGGAGAAGTTCGGGAGCGATTTTCTTTTGCGTGATTTGCCTCCTCTCTCTTTCGCGGGTGAAGAAAGTTCGCAAGCAAAAATGTTTTTTTGCGATTATGCCATCCCTGCTCCTCTCTGAACACATTCGTTTGTGACTAGGGTCGACGGACGGAGTAGGCAAAGAAATTAACGTAGTATTTGACGGTTTCCACGCGAAATCGACCACTCAAAATCCGGACCATTCCCGATCTTCATAAAACTTGCTGAATCGTTTGTCCTACTCAAATCAACAACTCCTGTGCACTCAGTTTAGTAATTCACAATGGCATTTGAATTTTAGGAACTTTTTTAGTTTTAAATTATTTGTAATTACGTTCAAATTGAATAAATCATATCTTTCTAAGAAGATGTTCAAAAAAATCGATCGAAAGTCTGTTTTTACAGAAATCGTGCGCTCTTTTCAATGACAATATTTCCAAAAGCCTAAAATTTCATTTTCGATCAAAAAACGGCCAAAAATCAAACTTTTTTCGAAAATCAGGCTGAATACACCCTTCGATTCAATTTTTGCCATTACCATTCGAAAGAGCGGACAATTTCCTACTTTTCTTCCATAGACACCAAGTTGGAGCGATAGCGTTTCGAGTGGTTTTTAAATAAAAACCTTTTTTCGTTTTTTTTTTAATTCCAAAAAGCTAAATTACATGTTTTATGGCAAAATGTATAACAGATCCCATTTTTAAACATGAAACAAAGTTCTGCTTCCGTGTTCTTGAGTTTTTTCTTGAAGTACCGGTTTCAAATACATATAAAAGGAACGAAATTATTACTAAAGATAACCAAACAAGGTGCACTTAAAATAACATTTCCTGAACCACTTTTGTTATGGAAAAATGTTTATCTATGTTTATGTTTACAATGTCAAGTAAGTCAAGGTTTTTGAAATATGTGTTTTTTTTTTTTGCAAAATCGCCATATTTCCCAATAGTTTTTTTTCTTATTTTATGGTTCATTAGGGTGGTTTTTGACAAATCAAAAATTCTGGGTAGGATTTAATCTGATTTTAATTGTACAGCAATTTCCTACGCAAACAGTCATCTTTAAACCGCCCTGACGCGACAGGAACCACCCTAATATCCCGAAAAATAAGGAAAAATTAAACTATTTTGCAAGTATTAACAACACTGACGAGTGAGATAAACATTTTTCCATAACAAAAGTGGTTCAGGAAATGTTATTTTAAGTGCACCTTGTTTGGTTATCTTTAGTAATAATTTCGTTCCTTTTATATGTATTTGAAACCGGTACTTCAAGAAAAAAAACTCTTGTTTCATGTTTAAAAATGGGATCTGTTATAAATTTTGCCATAAAACATGTAATTTTGCTTTTTGGAATTAAAAAAAAAAACGAAAAAAGGTTTTTATTTAAAAACCACTCGAAACGCTATCGCTCCAACTTGGTGTCTATGGAAGAAAAGTAGGAAATTGTCCGCTCTTTCGAATGGTAATGGCAAAAATTGAATCGAAGGGTGTATTCAGCCTGATTTTCGAAAAAAGTTTGATTTTTGGCCGTTTTTTGATCGAAAATGAAATTTTAGGCTTTTGGAAATATTGTCATTGAAAAGAGCGCACGATTTCTGTAAAAACAGACTTTCGATCGATTTTTTTGAACATCTCCTTAGAAAGATATGATTTATTCAATTTAAACGTAATTACAAATAATTTAAAACTAAAAAAGTTCCTAAAATTCAAATGCCATTGTGAATTACTAAACTGAGTGCACAGGAGTTGTTGATTTGAGTAGGACAAACGATCCAGCAAGTTTTATGAAGATCGGGAATGGGCCGGTTCAAAATCATATTTTTTTGGTCGATTTCGCGGGGAAACCGTTATTTATGTCGCTGGGTGAAGCGATTGAGCAAGTCGCTGGTAGCCTAACAGTCGTATTCGCTCACGAATGGTTGCGCGCTCCAGTCGGTAAAGATTCGTTCGGCGATGAGATATGATGATACAGTGGCCTCTCTCGTTGTCGATATTGAAGGGACCGTCGAGAAAGTTATCAAATTATAGAACGAAAAATCAAAGCAATCTTCTTGAAAGGACTGAAAAATTTATTGACAGCTGGAGCAACATTGATATCGAGAAGATCGACAGCCAGAAAGTTCACTGTACAAGGTTATTTAAAAAATTATTATTTTTTTCCAAAAAGTGATGGGCAAATTTCATACAAATCAAAAACTACTTAAATTAAAATTTCGGTTTTTTTTCGAAAATTCTAGAGAACTACTCAGGCTTGTCTTGGAGATTTGTGTGGGTGAACCAATGACATAAAATGGCTTCTTTGGTCACAGGAAAGGTCCTAAAAAAAAAGAGATAAATAAAAAAAAATTAAATAAAATCCACTTTTTTTTAATTTGGCTCGGTGAACCTCGTTGGATAAACTTCAAAAACTGTACAAAAACGATGAAAAAAATTAAACTTTTAAGTTATTTAAGATCAATCTGGCACCATTGCCCCGATCGATGACCAGTTTTTCCAAATCAGGCCGCGATTCGCGTGTGTGATGGAACGCGTCCAGACACCCGGCGGCGTCGTACCGGCACCGGTCATCCCTTTTCGGATGTGATATATGCGCGTATACCCACTTGTCGCCTCCGGAACCAGATTTCGCGCGCGCCCTGGTACCTGGCCTGGTGGGAGCCGGGCCACGCGGCCACGATCTTATTTCTCCACTCAAAGGGGGGATACCATCTTCTTGTTATTGTTTTTTGTTCAGGTTGGAGGAACCCTTTTCGCCTCTCCGTCTTAATTTGTTTGGTTATTCGTCCGTAATTTATGTGCCCTCTGATCTACCTTACACGAAGATTGCGATGGCAAGGTGGCATTGGGGGTAAAATGGACTACTTGAACTAGGATTTGTTATGTAAAAGTTCAACTTGTCGCCATGATCAGCGTAAGAAGATGGATTACTTAAAAAATAAACTGATATCAACTTCTTCAAGGACGCTCGACCCCACTTCGCCCACCTCGGGATCTGGTGCAGCCTCCGGTCCAGATCGTGACTTACCGATACACCACTGGAGAGAGCAGAAGCAGCCGAGAGATGGTTGTTTCGCGTGGCACTCTGAGGAGCCCCAAAAATCCCGGCCAGGTCGAAAGGCTCCGTGAGAAAATGTTGCCTGCAACCTGCAGCAGTACCAGGCTGTGTGCAATTACAGAGCTTAAATGAAAAATGCCCCACTTCAGGACGGGGGGTCGTCCTGCTGCCCCCGCGGAAGTTGAGGGTTACTTTTTTTTTGCTCGCACCATTCAACGGTTTTGATTCAATAAAGGATGCGAAGGGGCTCTCTGTGGTTGCAGAAACAAAGTGTACGTGGAAGGTATAATTTCCTGTACGATTCAATTATTTTTAACGGAGTGAAACAACTTTTTAAGGGGAGAGGGAGCGTGTAGAGATTTTAAAGGAAAACGTTGTGGAAGGAAGACAGGTTGTGAGAAATGGTATTGTTTCAGGTGAATTATGAACCAGCAAGTGGTAATGAACTTCAGGTCCGAGGTTTTGGAAAAAGATTCATGTTCGGGGCTTCAAATTATTCTCTTGTTTTTTTAAATAATGCTGGCTTGTAATTTAAATTTTCAAGCTACTTTTATACAGTTTTTCTGATTTGAATTGAGATAGTTTATGCTAGATATCTTTACACAGTTTAAGAAAAATGTAGAACGTTTGTACATTTTGGAAACATTCCAAAAAAAGCACTCTGCAACCTGCTAAAAACAATCAATAAATTACATCACAACCATTAACACTGACCCTCCTTTCTTTATAAAAACCGCGAACTCCAGCTGCGTTCGCTCAATTTTTTAAAAGGTTTTCCCTGGGATTGTAGCAGGACCTTCAACCCAAGTTCAAGGCGCCAAAGCAGTTATACATCAACCGCACATTCTAAGGTCCAAAATCAGGTATCGATGACCCACTTTTTCAAACCAAAAAAGAGGGTGCGAACACTAAACAAACATTCGATTTCCCGTGAACTGGACATCGCTTAAAAAAAAAGTTTATAAATGATGTCTTTTCTCAGCTCTCGGCCAGAGTGCCGAAAAAGGGCGATCCTTTTTTATTGCGCCCGACCTCACTCTATCCCGATGTCTAAAGAAGAAAAAAAACGCGAATCCCAACGGGGAATTCCACTTGTCTTGGGACCTTGGCGGACCGCAACCGAACTCCCGCTGTGCGGTTTGGCGGAAGACAAATTAGCTTCTAATGGCACGGCACTTAATTACGGCATCAATATTTGATCAAACCGAGTCGATAACAGGTGAATTTCCTGGGGTCCCATTGCGTCCCAATCGGTGAAAAATGACGACCCGTTGGAAATTCAATTAATTAATCTTTCCCGGTTGAAACTCTGAAACTAATCCCGCTGGGATTTGGTCGAGCCGAAAATCTTACGAAAATCGTAAGATTGAGACGGTGAAATTTGCCAATTCACGCCAAAAGTTGAGGAATCTCAACGATTCCTCTGTTTGATCTGTACCGCAACGCTACCTTGCGCAGAGAGAAAGATCATCAACGAACGCAGAACGCAGGTAGAATCGGTAGTCGAGAAGCATTTGTGTTGCACAAAAAAAAGGACACCAAATTTGCAAACGGACCGTCCGTTGACTCGGGGCTCCACCTCCTACTTATCTTTATCCTTTTGGACATTGTTGTGGACATTGATGATGCTTCGTTATGTTGGACACTGGACCAGGAAAAAAAGGATCAAACGCCGTTTGCCGACATTTTCACACTGCATTCATAATATTGACTCGCTGACCGACGGTCTCCACCCACGGGTTAGAGTTTAGCTGGATTTCGGTTTTTCGCTATTTCTGGGTCAAGTACTGGGAATTGTTTGTTCTGTTTGTGAATGTACAAGGAGTCAAAAGTGGAAAATTCATGTAGAAGTATGAAAAATAGGCAAATAGTTCCAACACTAGAATAGTAGTTTATGCAACAAGTTGCAAAAAGAAGATTTTTTCAGCACGAGCCGTATATTTATCCAACGAGGTTCGCCGAGTTGGATGAATACGACGAGTGCTGAAAAAAACAAGTTTTGCAACGAGTTCCATACAACATTTTTTGCAATTCTGAAAAACACCCATTGAGTGAAATATTAAGTCAAATTTTCATGTTTTTTGTCAATAAATCGTTTAAATAAAAAAAATGTTGAATTTTGGAAGGTTGAAAATTTGGTTGTTTGAATATTACTTGTTTTTTGAGTAATTTTACCTAAAAAATGTGTAAAAATGTGAACCTGATGAAAATTCATCAGAAACTGAACCTGATGTGTAATTTTCATCAGTATCTGATGTGATGAAAATTCGTCAGAAAATGATGAAAATTCACCAGCTCACATTTCTACACATTTTTTAGATAAAATTACTCAAAAAGAGGTAATATTCAACCAACCAAATTTTCAACCATCCAAAATTCAACTTTTTTGCTGTGTACATATTGTTTTATTTTTAGTTTGGAGGTTTGACTTGTTTAATGCACTGAAGAGTCAGATTCAGAGTTCAAAAACTTCTTGAAATGTTGTTGGAGTTGGAGTCGTTGGATTCGAAATCACTGGAATCAATATTCAAATGTTGTTTTCGGTAATTCGTTTATTTACGGCAGCTTATAACCAAAGTGGTCATTCCCAAAACTCAAATGGTTTTTGAATAAACCCGAACACGTTGAAAATTATTCAACACTCAGAGGGATGCATTTCAAATTGATGTTAGCTAATTGCACTAAAATTTTTATTGAAATTTTGAAGTTTTTTTTAATTTTTCTTCCTGATTTCACTTAATCATAAACAATTATATGAAGTTTTTGATTAAAATACAATGTTTTTAAACAATTTAAAGTACTTTTCAGTATTTATATCAACTGTTGATTAAAGTTTATAGTTGCTGGAAAATTGTGAAGAAAAGTAACTTCAATGAAACAAAAACATACTGTATTGAATTTCATAGAATGTTTCATTAATCTTTGTGACAATTTTTCCTCACGTGTCTCATTGTTCCTGTCAAGTACGACTATAATTAGATAGTGGAATACAGTTAAACCTCGCATATGCAACTCATATGGGGGTTTCTTATGCGAAGCGCGCATATGCGAGGTACAGGGCTTATGGGATTTTGGCTATATGGGAGACATGGCCTATATTGTTATAAAAAATCATCTCAACTATGCAAATTTATAGTGTTTTGGAATCGTTATGAAGTCAGCTATACAGCTACACCAAATTTACAAAGTTTACGATGTTCTAGGTCATCCCAAACGTTCTTCAAGTTAAGGCCTATGTGTTCACCGCCGTACAAGTATATACAAGGTAGGCGGTTGTGACTGGGGTTTTTGACCTCAGATCATATCCAGATAGCCTCAGGGAGGTTCAGGGACTAGTCTACCGATATGTGGTGATGTTCTGGGTCTTCTGTAGAGTCCCGAAAGTTACGACCGATGGGTCTACCACCGTAACAAGATAGAGGTCAGTGGTTTTTGACCTCAGATCATATCCAGATAGCCTCAGGGAGGTTCAGGGACTAGTCTACCGATGTGTGGTGATGTTCTGGGTCTTCTGTAGAGTCCCGGGAGTTACGTCCGATGGGTCTACCGCCATAACAAGATAGAGGTCGGTGATTTTTGACCTCTGATCATATCCGGATAGCCTCAGGGAGGTCCGGGGACTAGTCTACCGATGTGGTGATGTTCTGCGTATTCTGTAGAGTACCCTCAGGGTAGTTCAGGGACTAGTCTTCCAGAATGTGGTGATGATCGGGGTCTTCTAAAGAATTCCAGGAGTTACGGTCCATTAGTTTACCGCCGTAACAAGACAAAGGTCGTTAGTTTTATAACAGGCTCATCCGGATACCTTCAGGGAATTTTGGAGACTCTCTGGAGTTACGGCCTTAGTGTCCGTAACTCCAAGAACTCTACAGATGACCTAGAACATCTTCAGATATACGTTTACTAGTCTCCGAACCTCTTTGAAGCTATCCGAATAGAATCTGAGGTCAAAAACCTCCGACCTCTATCTTGTTACGACGGTAGACCCATCGGTCGTAACTCCCGGGACTCTACAGAAGACCTAAAATATCACCACATATCGGTAGACTAGTCCCTGAACCTCCCTGAGGCTATCCGGATATGATCTGAGGTAAAAAACCACTGACCTCTATCTTGTTACGGCGGTAGACCCATCGGACTAACTCCCGGGACTCTACAGAAGACCTAGAACATCACCACATATCGGTAGACTAGTCCCTGAACCTCCCTGAGGCTATCCGGATATGATCTGAGGTAAAAAACCACTGACCTCTATCTTGTTACGGCGGTAGACCCATCGGACTAACTCCCGGGACTCTACAGAAGACCTAGAACATCACCACATATCGGTAGACTAGTCCCTGAACCTCCCTGAGGCTATTCGGATATGATCTGAGATCAAAAACCACTGACCTCTATATTGTTACGGCGGTAGATCTATCGGACTAACTCCCGGGACTCTACAGAAGACCTAGAACATCACCACATATCGGTAGACTAGTCCCTGAACCTCCCTGAGGCTATTCGGATATGATCTAAGATCAAAAACCACTGACCTCTATATTGTTACGGCGGTAGATCTATCGGTCGTAACTCCCGGGACTCTACAGAAGACCTGGAACGTCACCACATATCGGTAGACTAGTCCCTGAACCTCCCTGAGGCTATCCGGATATGATCTGAGGTCAAAAACCTCCGACCTCTATCTTGTTACGGCGGTAGACTCATCGATCGTAACTCCCGGGACTCTACAGAAGACCTAGAACATCACCACATATCGGTAGACTAGTCCCTGAACCTCCCTGAGGCTATCCGGATATGATCTGCGGTCAAAAACCACTGAATTCTATATTGTTACGGTGGTAGACCCATCGGTCGTAACTCCCGGGACTCTACAGAAGACCCAGAACATCACCACATATCGGTAGACTAGTCCCTGAACCTCCCTGAGGCTATCTGGATATGATCTGAGGTCAAAAACCCCAGTTACAATCGCCTACCTCATACTTGTACGGCGGTGAACACATAGGCCTTAACTTGAGGAAGTTTTGGATGACCTAGAACATCGTAAACCTTGTAAATTTGGTCTAGCTGTATAGCTGACTTCATAACGATTCCAAAACACTATAAATTTGCATAGTTAAGATGATTTTTTATAACAATATAGGCCATGTCTCCCATATAGCCAAAATCCCATAAGCCCTGTACCTCGCATATGCAACTCTTGCGACAAAACCGAATCAGGTGGAATGACTCGTATATGCAAAGTTGCATATGCAAGGCGCTCTTATGCGAGGTTTGACTGTATATCCGGCTGTGGAGGTCAGATTGATTCCATATTCTGAGTAATGTTGAAACACTTGATTAAATAGAATAAGCAATAGAGAGTGTTATTTGACTATTTTTTTAACATTCTCAATACTATAATTTTTAAAATGTATTTTTTGAAAGCTTATAGTCCTCGTAATTAAGTCGTTGGTGAGGGGGATTAAAAATATACAAAAATACAGCAATTCCCCAACGATAACAGCACGATTCGAAGGAATGACCGATCAGGCCCAAAATTGGAGTAGAGGTTCCTAGGGCGAAGTAATAGTTAGACCCGTTTTTATTTATTTTCTTTTTTTTTTGGAAATGGATGTACACATTTTGTTGGTCTTAGTCTGTTCTAATCGAAACCAACAAGAAAAATCAGAATATTGTGCTCCTACATGGTTAAAACCAAGGATCCTGATTGCTCAAAATCAACCACTCCATTCGCGAGCACAAATAGCAGGCGACGCGATACTGCCCTGATGAATTACTACCGATTGTCACTTTCAATCCATTCGCTCCCGAACACTCTCTTTTCTACTCTCCTTCTCTCTCTGATCGGCTCAGTCTCCGAACGGCTCAGGCGGGCCGAACGTCGCCGATCAATCTGAACTGAACACATTTTTTCTCTGATGCGCTGTGTTATACTCATTGATTTGGGTTGCCTAAAATCAATGTTATCAATTAAATTGTGCATTTATTTTGATTTCATAACATTATAGAAACCATTTAAAGAAACTTCCACAAAGAAATAAACAAATTGATGGCAAACTGAGGGCGTGAAGACAAAAAGACTGCCGCGCTAGCATTTTGTGAGAATGGCTCTTCGCTGAGCATGGTAGTGTGTGAGTGTAGTCAAGCGACGGAGTAGGCAAAAATTTTCACGATGTATTTGTTTGCTGAGTGACAAGTTCGGGCCACTCGCTGGATGGATGCGAGTCTCATTCGCTCATGAATGCTAGCGGGTTGGAATAGGTGACGAATGGATAGGCGATGAGTGAGTGGTTTCTATTCATTGAGCCGAAAATCAGGACCCTTGGTTAAAACTGCTGTCCCAATTCGCCCCATGTGTCCCAATTCGCCACAGTTGACGGTATTCTCAAAGGCCGCCTTGCTTATATTACATGAATAAGTTGTTTTTTTACTGCTAATGCTCGTACTTAAGCACATTTTTGATAAAAATACTTTATATTGCTGTTTAAGGCTGAAAAACTAAAACATTTTTGTCCCTTTTTTGGGTCTGTTGCTCCTTCTTTGTGCCTATTTTCGACCTACGTTCTGATTGGTGGAAATCTCGTGGTGAACTTTTTTGACGTACGGTTCAGCCCCACATAACTCTAGAGCTATTTTATTGATTTGGTGGCAGTGCTCTCATTCGAGTGCCGAGCGACAAAAGCCGTGACGCTGAGTGTTAACAAGCGGTAAGCAAAAGTGGTGAAAATTTTGGACCTAATGGGCAACTAGCAATTTGCCAAGAAAAAAAGTGAAGGGTGATATATTTATTACTTTATTTCTAATTTAAGAAGAAAAAGTTAATTATTCTTGCCAACCAAAATAAAGATAATGACAGCATACCATTCTCAAGTGAGAGATTCCTGCTAAATTCGGTAAAATGCACAATGTCGTTAAATTTAGTTTGGTAGGCCCAAAATAGGTACTAGGCCCAACATAGGGGCAAATACCCTATATCATTTAACTATGCAATTATTTCTAATGACAAAGAAGCGACCCTCAGAGATTCGAACGAACTGTGGCGGTGAGAAATTTTGCTGCAAGTTTTGGCAAACTTTCAACACGAGGAAGGAATTATATTTTCAAAGTCAGCATAAGGATTTAGGGCCCTCTTGGAAAGCTGAAGGTCACAAATCCTAAGCATTTTGCCTTTTTAATAATCAATACACCGTGCAAAAGTAGGAAAAAAGTTCGCGCTTTAAGCCGAGTCATGTAAAAGCAATCTCTTATAATTTAAAATGTTTCCAGTAGTCGGGCGAGTACGTGTGACAAAACGTCCTCTGACTTAGTTCCTATTGGCCAGCTGTCGCACTTACAGCAATTTCCATGTGTGTAAAGATAGCACGATCAGATGGAAACTTCGTTCATATGAAGCGTAACAACAATGCACGGAGTTTTCCAGTTTCCAATATCTCAGAATTGAAATCGAATTTTATGGATTTGTGAAGATCAAGGTTAAGGTCATCGAATCATCGTATCTTTTTTCTTGCTTTTAACATCAAATTCGGGTTCTGCAACCTGATTTTGGGTAAATTTGGAAGCCCAGAGCAAAATCGAGATTTTTTTACGTTTTTCACCATTAAGGCTAGTATGGAGATCGGAAGGAAAGGGGTCAAGAAACAGCTTTACGAACAGCAGAACAAAGGAGAGGGAGCGTTTTCTTGGGGCTTTTCTTCACCCTCTCTGGCTTGCTTTCGCTGCCGCTGCTGCCCTATTGATATTTTTCTTGACCGATTCCTTCCGAAGTGCATACACCGCTTTACTCGTAACTGTATCGACCAAATAGGATAAAATTTTAATGGTTATAAGCCAACAATCTATATAAACTAACGCAGGTTGAACTAGGTTGAAAAAATGCATGGTTGCAGAGAAATTTAATTTTTAAGACAAAAAAATAGTGGTGCTCTGGAGTAACCATGGGCGTTAGAGGGTTAAATACTGGATTGCCTATTAAATCAAAAAATGCATTTTTTTGATATTTCATTATCGTTGTCCACCTTTAGCTAGACAATAAAAAATAGGCAACATTTTTTTGTGATTCGATTATCCGAAGATTTGGTTATTCGAAGTGATTTTTTTCGAGCCTTCGGATAATCGAGTCTGGGTTGTAGAAGGTGCATAGTTGTAACAACTTATTTGGTCATCCAAGAACTCCCTTGAGTTAATGCCTGTGGGTCTACCGCCGTAAAAAGCATGAGGTCAGTGGTTTTTGATCATGGATCATATCACAAAGCTTCAGTGAGTATTCTACCCTGCTGTCATATTGGGATGTTCTGGATAATGCAAGGACCCCGCTTGGTGTTATTATAACTCAACGTTTCAATCAACCCAAAATAATCACTTAAAAACTAAACGCAACTTTGTCATCATTTCCCCCTTTCAATTCCCCAACTTCTCCGAATGAAGCAATAATCATCAATCAAGCGTGTGTGTGCACTTTTGCAACGCATCACTTTTATTTCGTTCAAATCCTCTGGGCGCGCTAGGGAGACCACCCAGCGCCAGAGTCCTCTTCTAAGCAGCAAATTTGCCTTCCGGCGACGCGAAGCGAATCACACCAAAGGCTCGCCATCATGTTCAATCTGGGCCAACGCCACCACCACCCAAGTCGGCGGATAAATTCATCCCGAATCGAATGGCTAATGGTCGGTGTTTGGAGGGACTAAATTGGTGGATTTTTGGAAGCCGAAAGTGCTTGTCGCACATACTAAAACGATTAGGATTCTTTTTTTTTTCGGAATTGAAGGGTCATGTGCAAATATTTGGTTTAGGGAGATGAAATTGAAACAGCTGATCATTTTTTTGTAATTTTAGTGTACACTTTTATTTGTCCATCAGGTGTTTTATTTTCTTGCTTTTTCATTCTCTCTTCTCTGTTACAAACGAGAAATCTTCGAGATTCTCCTGCTTTTTTTCTTTTCTTTGATAGTTTAACCTTTAATAATTACGTTTTAGTGGTTCCTAGGATAAAACAACGCGCCCTCTAAGCGTTTCGACTAATCGCTAAAATCTTTAAACTGCTAACAATACGTCTTCCTTGTTACACTTGAAATCTAGGCTCTCTCGGCAATGAACTCTATAAGGCTCATCACGGAAGTTTAAGGCTTCTAACGTAATTGAATCCTAGATTATTGTTCGATACTTTCCTTATAGTTTTGTTTTTCTTTTTTCGCTAATACTGTGCTGATAAACGTTGCTATCTAAGTACTTCCCCCCTTCTGGCAACTCTCCGAACAACAGTCGACTTACACGCTAAACGCTTCTTTAAAAAATATCATTTTAAATGTATATCGCAGTCTCATGCTTACACGATAATGTTTCACTACCTACGATGGGACAGGACAGGACAGTTGGATTTTTTTTTCTCTCTTAAAATCTACGGTTGTCTCTTCTCGGTTACGCATCTTCTTGGTCTACATCTTTTAACTAAACAAACAATATCTAAAAAAATAGCGACTTTCTGAGTACTGTGTAAAATCCTAACCTAAACCTCCCCGCATTCAAGCAGCCACACTCGGGTTCGCCTCCACCACCTTCTTGGTGCGCAGCCGTTTGATCGCAAACTCGACGCACCACGCCGCAACGCACGTGAAAATGCACACCGACTGCACGTGGATGCAAATCGGATAGCTGTCGGTCCAGTCCCGGATAGCGCCAATCAGCGGCCCAAACAGAATCACAAACACGCCCTTGCCCACCATGTGCCACCCGAAGGCCGCCGGGAGTTTTTCCAGCGACGAGTACTCCGACACGCACAGCGTAAAGTTGGCGAGGGCGACGCCGCGGAAAAAGCCCGTAATCGACAGCCACACCATCAGCTCGGTGTAGGTGCGCTGCTCGGCGACGACTGCGGGAAATGGGAGGGAAAATTGAGAGAGGAAAATGTTTAATTTAGAATTTTACGATGTTTAAAAATAAATAACTGTTATCTTTCAATCATTCATTACACTGTCGATTTTTCACTCATTCTTTGTAACTTATACCACATTTTCAAACTCAAAATCTCAATACAGTACTTGTTCGGTAACTGGGCGTTGTTCAATTGGGCTGCTTTTTAACTTGGCACTCGATAACTGGGCTGTAGCCCACTTAAAAGGCAGACAAACGTCAAAAAATATAAACAAACGAGGGGTCAATGAATGCAAATATCAAGCGTAATAAATAAAAAAAAACAGTTTTTGTGAAATTTCAAGTAACAATTAAAGGAAACATTAAAAATAAGCTCTAGATACAAATTTGAGTAACTTTTATTTTTATACTATTAAATGCGTCGGTGGTCCCCTCTGCATTTTTTGTCCCAGTCCAGTTAGCAAGCAGCATTTGGTAACTGGGCGACGTTCTCAGCCCAGTTACCGAACAAGTACTGTATCTTCAAAATAACCCAAATGCACTAAAAATCAGATACAATGCACGAAAATGTTTTTGAGCCGTTAAAAAAATATAAAAATAAATAAATAAATTGTTCGCTCTACTGCATTGCCTTGGCGTTCTCGATTGCGAGATTTTTCCTCGAAACTAGGTGTCCGAAGGCTTGATTGTTGAGGCATTTGAGCAATGCTCTAAGATTTCACTTTTTGTTACTAAAACATGATTTGCAAAAAAAAACTATTTTTTCTGATATGTTTAAGGGGACATCAAATGCCAACTTTTTTAAAAATTTACAGAAGCAAATGAAAAATATCCAAAATATATGCCTTCCCGTTTGTAAACATAGTAGCCAATGTTTTTTGCTAAAAACGCTAATATACCAAGAATTTTGAAAATTCGTCACTTTTTGTTCACTAAAATGCAAATATCTCGGCTTTGCGTGGACATGAATAGGTTGTTAAAAAAAAAAGCAAAATGTTCTCCGCCAATTTTTTGGCTCATTTTGCGGAGTGATTTTTGAAATTTTTCGCTAAAAAATACAATTTTTTCTCCCTAAAACGCCCTTTTTTGCCCAAACACAAGCTTTCATGGACTATGTCTGTACAGGAATTTGTTTAGGGGACATTAAACTTTGACTTGAAGCCCAAGGCGACCAAATTTGAATGACTTTAGCATGATTGTTACTCGCATTTCTGAAAAATACTCGAAAAAGACACTTTTATCATTCAAGCTCAGCGCGCGAGTTGTAAACCATTTTTGGGAATTTTTAGTTGTATGAAAACATTGTTCCTGACATCCTAATCTATCATTCTAGGGGTGGGCACCGAAGTTTCAACAGTGTTCAACACTTTTCGTTTTTTGGGACGCCCTATTGCAACTCTTGAAAAAAATATGTTTGAAGAGTTGAGAAAATTTCTATATTTTGCATTTTTGAACATTGTTGATACGACCCTTAAGGGGTTACATCTATGTAAATCGACAAAAAGTCAGAGGTTGGTGTGAGCACACACTTAATTTTATTTAAAATCTGTTTTCAGGGCATTAAAAGATACATTTTTATCTATTATCAAAACAAATTAGAAGGCATTTGGTTGTATCATTGCCGAGATATAGCTATTTGAAGTTAGCGGTTTAAAAAAACGGGTGCCACGATATCTAAACAGTGCCTTGACCAAATCGACTAGAAAATTTGGTGAAGACTCGTTAAACCGGTCCTGTGTGCATGACGAAGGCCGATTTTCAAAAAACTTATTTTAAAAAAAGATACAAATATTTTTGTGTTTTTCACATAAAAAATCATCAGTTCTTGATTTTTTTTTTTTAATCCAGAATTTCAAAATTGTGCTTCGTCATGCACACGGGATATGTCTTGGGAGTCTTCACCCCGAATTTCAACCAATTTGGTCCACCCCTTCTCGAGATATCGTGGCACCCGTAAATCAACTCGGTGTTTCGAGAAAAACGCTCAGAAAGTTTAACAGTCCGCTTTGCGCACGGCAAAATGTTGAGCTTAAAATCGTCTCTAACTCAGTTTAATCATATAATATCTTCATGAAACTTTCAGGAGTGATGGAAAATCATCTTTTAAGAGGATTTAATAAATTTTCTGTAATATAAAATTTTGTGATTTTCTACATGTATGTAACCCCTTAATTGCTGAGATATTGCCATGCAAAGATTCAAAAACAGGAAAAAATATGTTTTTAAATCTCACCCAAACAACCCACCAATTTCTAATGTCGATATTTCAGCAACTAATGGTCCGATTTTCAATGTTAAAATATGAAACATTCGTGAATTTTTCTGATCTTATCGAAAAAAATATTCTTATTTTTTTATTAAGACTTACATTTCAAAAGGGCCAAACATTCAATATTACGCTCTTTTGAAATGTTAATCTTGATTTAAAAAAAAATTAAAATATTATTTTCGTAAAGATCGGAAAATTTCACGAATGTTTCATATTTTAACATTGAAAATCGGACCATTAGTTGCTGAAATATCGACATTAGAAAATGGTGGGTTGTTTGGGTAAGACTTAGAAAAGCAACTTAGGGTCGTGTCAACAATGCACAGTGGTCCAGATCGCAAAATTAAAAAAAAATATCTCGTAATCTACGCCTTCTATGACGAAAGCCTTCAAAAATCAGTTTTTTGAACGTGGCAATTCAGGGTTAAGTTTCAGAGAATAGTGATACTGAGTGCACTTTTAGAGCTCTAAAAAACGAACATTTTTTTTTTTTGATATGTCAATGTGGACTTAAGGGTCAAAGTTACAGCCATTTTAAAGTAAAAAATATGCAAATTTAAAACATAAATTTCTCGAAAAGGCACAAGCCAAATTTTAAGCACCAGGTTGCATTTGAAAAAATCTCTGGGGTGTTTTTCTTTAAACTCGAGATATCTTCATTTAAAAAAGTCTAATTTTCAAGGGAAACCATATGGGACCACCCTAACGAAATTCGAAAATTTTCAAAAAAATATGTTTTTCCATGTAATTATGCCCGCTGAATCTGAATCTGCCCTCAGAATTGAGCCAAAGTATCGGAAAATTGATTTTTGGTTATATTTTGGGTTTTCATGTAAAATTATCATTTAAACCCAAAATATGACCAAAACTCGATGTATCGATACTTTGGCTCAATTCTGAGGGCAGATTCAGATTCAGTGGGCAAAATTACATGGAAAACATATATTTGGACAATTTTCGAATTTCGTTAGGGTGGTCCCATATGGTTTTTCCTTGAAAATTAGACTTTTTTAAATGAAGATATCTCGAGTTTAAAGAAAAACACTCATGAGATTTTTTTCATCGTTTGTAGTGCTAAATCTCCTCTTTCAAATGCAACTTGGTGTTTAAAATTTGGCTTGCGCCTTTTCGAGATATTTAAGTTTTAAATTTGCATATTTTTTACCATAAAATGGCTGTAACTTTTGACCCTTAAGTCCAAATTGACATATCAAAAAATAAAAATGTTCGTTTTTTAGAGCTCTAAAAGTTCTCGCAATATCACTTTTCTTTGAAACTTAACCCGTTCAAAAAACTGATTTTTGAAGTTTTCGTCATAGAAGGCGTAGATGACGAGATAAAATTTTGGTGTCTTCGACAAAGTTGCTTGAATCGGCAAGCCTTTCTAGAAGACGAAAAAAATCCCAAAAATATTCCTGTAAAGTTAGATTTTCAAAATCACCCCAATCGTGAACCACCCTAATTTTCAACCAAACCAAAAGTTGCCCCTTTCCATTTGCAACAACTCTTCTCAAGACACCAAAGCTCTAAAACTTCACCATTTTTCGGAAAATCAATTTTCCACTTTATTTTGCGATCTGGACCACTGTGGCAATGTTCAAAAATGCAAAATGTAGAGAATTTTCGCAGCTTTTTAAAAATATTTTTTTCGAGGGTGGACATACATGGGCACATTTTTAAAAAAATAAATAAAACCGCTACTATTTTCAAAAAAGTTACCTGAAAATAGCTATAACTTAAAAACGGTGCACTTTATCAAAATTTCATTAAAGTACTTTTTCGGTAATTCGGAAATTTCGGAAATAAAAATTTCATTAAAGTACTTTTTGATTGCAAATTAAATGTTAGGGGAAAGTGGGGCAAGCTAAGGAAATGCTCGTTATAACCCATTAAAAAAGTTAAAAAATCTGTCGGATTTTATTATAATCATCTTATACTAGGTCTTGGCTAAGACTTTCATAAAAAAAGTATTTAAAAAATCCTGTTTTTTTATGTAAAAAATGATTTTAATTTTTTTGATTTTCTGTGCGTTCTAATCAACTAGTGGGGCAAGACGAACAACCCGTTGGCGCAAGAGGAACAATGCATGAAAAAACATGTTAATTTGCTAACAATTGAACTTTTATCACTTAACTACATCAGATTAGAATGTTTTAGAACGTTTCTTTCATTTTTAGATTAAATAATAATAATAATACTAAAAATTTGATCGTTTTTGCGAAAAAAACTATTACCAAGATGATAAATAGTAAATTTTCATAACAACACTATATTTCGTATGGACAATTTTTTAAACAATTAATTATCAGTTTTTAAGTACTTTTATGTATTTATTTCGCAATAAAATATGTTGTTGCAGCAATTCGTATTTTTTTTCCATACTATAAATTCATATGGTACACTTGCCCCACCTGAACATGATTTTTTGAAAGTTATCAACAAAAATAACCAAAAGTTAAATCATACTTTTTAATAGGTGAAAGTCATTGGAAGGGATACTACTGATCTAGGAAAAATAGCATTTTGATAAAATGAGCCTTAATACGAACCCTAAGGCTTATTTCGTACTTTCCAAATATTATAAGAAAACAAAGGTTTTGAAAAAAAACTTCATTTAATCTTATGCCCCGTGGCGTTTACGTCGTTTTGGTGGTTATGTGGTAGTAGAATCAGCTAATTGCATTGCTAGAAACAATTCATCATACTTTAAATAATCAAAATTGTAAAAATTACAGCCGTACGATCGGTTGTTCCTCTTGCCCCATATGGTCGTCTTGCCCCACCTTCCCCTACATCGAAAAATGAAGTTGAAAAAAATTTGCGACCTATATTTAGATTTTAAAAAAAAATTGTTTTGATTTAAAAATTCATTTTTTTATGCGAAAATTGACGAAAATGGCAACTTTTTGGAGCACCCTAACAAGGTGTAGGTCACCATGAGATCGACCCAAGCACTTTTGTTTTTTCCAGTTTTCGTTTTCCTAAAGCCCGAAATTAATATCTAATATGTACAATGTTTTGAAAACTTTTCATGATTTTTTAGTTTTAAGAGGGAGTACGATGGATCAATTGTCCACTGGAACGAGCTGTCAAGTTATAAAACGTGTTATTGTGCAGAGCTTTTTTAAGCTTTTTATTGTAAAAATTTATATCATCGATTTAAGCTTAATTATAGGACCCATTTGCTCAATTTTAGGACCGAATTGCTGAATTTTCGAATCTTAATAAAAATGAAAGCTTTCATTTAGAAAATACTTCAGAAGATAAATGAAAAACAAAATATCTTGCAATTATCCCCTAATACTCACTCGACCGCGTGATGGCCACAAACACCAGCGACACCATAAACAGCAGCCGCTTCCGAATGCGCAGCTTGTCCCCGATCGGCGGCACAATCACCCGCGCCGCAATATCCGTCAGCGCCGACACCGACAGGAAGAACGCCACCTCGGTCTTGTTGAAGCCCAAACTGGCGAGGAAAAACGGCGTCACCATTTTAAAGTTCATCTCCGCGACGTAGAAAATCGACAGCCCAAACAGAATGTTCAGATAGATCATGTCCCGCAGCAGGCCCACGTCCATGAGCGCGGTAAAACGCTGCAGGAAGGACACTTTCGGCTTGACCATCTCCAGCCCCAGCTCGGACTTGACGGTTTCGATGCGTTTGGGCGTTTTGGGGACGCGCGCGAACGAGTTCATCGTCGAGACGCCCACGTGGGTGTTCACCCGCCGGATGATCTGGTAGTCGACGTCTTCGGCGTCGTTGTCGCCTGTCTGGAAGAGGGGGAGAAATGAATAAATGAACTATCCGTAGAGAAGAGAGGGAAAAAGCCAAGAAAGAATGAATCGAGAGCGAAAGAGAGAAGCTTTTGTTGAAGCTCGCGATGCGTTGGTGCTGCCACCTGAACGTGAACATGATGAACTATCGAAACAATGAGCTTTTTGAGCAGGGTTACCTTAACCGGTTTGAAAGCAATTATTTAACCTATTTTTTATATCAAATTCTAAAAAAATACTCACATCAACGTGAATGTGCATGCAGCTTCCACTGCCGGTAAAGTCCATCGTCGACAGCTGCGACACTACCGACTCGCGCCGTTTCCTCAACGCCAAGCTCATGCTAGCCGTGGACGTGATCCGCGGAAACGATGGCCGCGTCCTCATTCCAAGCCCCATCCCGTTCTGAACGCTGACGCTCGAGTTGATCCTCGGAAAGGTGGGCTTAATCGGCAGACCATTCGGCTGCGGCGACGGACAATTCTCCGACAGTTTCCGATCCCTCCGCGGAAACAGCAACGTTTTAATCTCCGGCAAGCTGTCGTTATCACCGTCGTCCTCCTGCTCCAGAATGATCCCCATCGGGGGCGCCTCCACCAGCTCGATGTCCACTTCCTCCTCCACCAAGTGCCACTTGATGGGCTGCAGCAGCGTTGCTCCGACGGCGGCGTGCAAAGCGAGCCCACTGAGCAGCAGAACGGCACCTCGGAAGTCGTACGTCTCCAGCAGGAAGCGCACCAGCTGGGGCATGATCAGCATTCCGAGGGCCGTTCCGGCCATCGACAGGCCGACGGCTTGGCCGCGCTTTTTGGCAAAGTAGTGGTTTAGCGCGACGAAGGCGGCCGACGTGGCTAGGCCGACGCCGATTCCTGGAAGGAGAGAAGGAAAGAAAAGTCAAGGTTTATTAAATGATAGTTGGTAGGAAACCATCTAAACTAGCTTTGCATCATCAGTTAGTCCAAAATGCCAAAAACGGTATGTGAAAATTCAAAAAATCCAAATATACATTTTCAAAAAAAGCATTTCAAAAAATATTTTAGATTAGAGAATTTAGAAATATTTTTTATTAAAAGAGCAGAAATTTTCACAAAATACAAATTCAATTTAAACATTGAGAATCAGTCCCTAAAACGAGGGGCTAATTGGGAAACACTGAAAGAATGTCACCTAAAAAAATACAGCAAAGTTGTCGAGCTCGATAACGATAACGATAGTTCTATCGTTACCGCCGGGATGGATTAGATTTTATTTAATTGTAAATCACTTGAATTTTCATAAGAAATATATATAATATTTTGTGTTTTTTTTCCAAAAAAAACTCTAATAAAGTGGCAAAGCATACAAAATTTTCCTACGATTGATGCCAATAACGCATTTTTTTTAAATTGAGTGCTTTCGAAAAAAATATGGTATTTTGTGATTTTTTTTTTGTATTTTCCAAAAAACGATAAAGTGAAAAAGCATACATAATTTTGCTTCGTTTGATACCTTTTTTGCAAATTTTAAAAATTTGGGTATTTTCAAAAATACGGTATTTTGTGAAAATTAAGGCATTTTTCAAAAAAATAATAAAATGAAGTCAAAAATTTCGTTACGTGTGAAACACATATTGCATGTTTTGAGAATTTGAATATTTTCGAAAAATAAAAAATGGCATTTTTTGATAATTTTAGTTTTTAGCAAAAAAAAAACTAATGAAGTGAATTAGTAAACAAAATTTCGCTTCGTTTAATACCCATATACTGCCGTTCTACGCATAATTGTCCCATGTTCAAAAAAGTGAAACTGAGAAAAACGCGATTGAAATTTTTCGATCGATTTTTGTGTTTCTACGCATAATTGTCCCGTGGGTTCCTATTCGCCCTATGTGTCCCTAATCACCCCAGTTAGCAGTTTATCACCCTTATTTGTGATTCTCTTGCTATACAACAGGTAAACAAGACATAATGCTTAGTAAAACTAATGATTCCGTGTAAGAAAATACTTGGTGGGACAATTATGCGTAGAAGTTTAACGATGGGACAAACAGACTTGGTATTGTTTTTAATGAGTTTCTGAACAAAGTACCAGATTTTATGTGTTTTTCTTTAAGTACACATCAAACTAAACATAAAAATGTCATAAAGTCAAAATCGTCCAAAACTGACATGGGACAATTATGCGTAGAACGGCAGTATAGCAAATTATGAAAATTTGAGTACTTTTGAAAATATACAGTTTCAAAATTGTAAACGATGATTTGGTTGCATTAAGTCGATTTTAGAAAGATCGTCCTGACGATAACGATAACAATTATCGTTACCGTTAAAATATAATATTATCGACGATAATTTTATCGATTACAATCTTGGTAGGTATAACTTGTAATGGTGCACTTAATCAAAATTTCACTACAATACTTTTTTAATGCAAGTTTAATTTAACATAAAAAATGACGTCAAAAATGTGTTATTTCTTTTTTTAATTAATTAGAAAAAAACGCTACTTATTCAGCATTTTTTGGCCTTTTTGCAATATAGCATTTATTTGTTTGGCTAAAACTTTTTCCTTACATTTCTTTGGTCAAAAGAAGTAATTTTGCATCATTTTTTTTTTTTTTGAGTGCTGGGCTGCTGTTCTACGCATAATTGTCCCATGTTCAAAAAAGTGCAACTGAGAAAAACGCGATTGAAATTTATCGACCGATTTCTGTGTTTCTAGTTAGCAGTTCATCATCCTTATTTGTGATTATCTTGCTATACAACAGGTAAACAAGACATAATGCTTAGTAAAACTAATAATTCCGTGTAAGAAAATACTTGGTGGGACAATTATGCGTAGAAATTTAACGATGGGACAAACAGACTTGGTGTTGTTTTTAATGAGTTTCCGAGCAAAGTACCAGATTTTTTGTGTTTTTCTTAAAGTACACATCAAATTAAACTTAAAATGTCATAAAGTCAAAATCGTCCAAAACTGACATGGGACAATTATGCGTAGAACGGCAGTAGGCTCCATGCAATTATGCGGGCTGGTCAGATTTTCAAATGTAACAAATCAGAGTTTTTTGAATTTCAGCTATTTTCATAAAAATAATTGCGAAATTTAAAAATCTGCATTTAATCAGTGTTTGTTTTTGATTCTGAAATTTCGAAATTATTTGTAATAACAAAAGTTTCAATTTTTAACATTGAAAATTAAAGTATTCGAAATATCACGAGTTTAAAATATTGACTTATTTTATTCGCACTATTTTATTATTATTATTTTTTTTTGTAAAACTGTCAATAAATACCTTTTTTAATCTCCTAAAACATATAAAAAATAGGAATTCAAGGAAGGGTCCCGGTTTTCAGTTCAAAGATCAGAAATGGCTCACTCATCGCCGAAGCGAACACGACTCGCTAGCTGCCAGCGACTTGGTCAATCGCTCACACTTCGGGAACTTCTTTTCCTATTCTCTCCGTCGACCAGAGTCACAAACGAATGTTTTCGGAGAAGAGAGAATCTACCAAAATATTAGCGCGGCGCTCTTTTGTTGAACAGGGCACAGCCCTGCAGTGCAACATCACTAACACAGACAAACGACTTGACAGCTCGAACAAGTGTCAAACACATCTTTCAATAAAATCATTCTGAACGTAACTCTGAACGATAAACACGCGTCTTTTTCTTTCGCTCTCTCCGTACGACTCGGCAGTATCCTGAGAGGTTATGGGCCCAGCCCGAGCCCACGAGGTTTGAGGTTAGAATTTTACGTTCTTTTTGATCGTTTTCGAGAGTTCCTACGTGGAATCACGTGAAAGTTTTTTCGTGGAAAAGAATTGGTGTACTCTGAATATTCCTTAAGCACTAAACGCGATGGAATTTGCACGAATAACGAAGTTGGGCAGCTTGAACTACGAGCCGTGGTCGTTTTCAGTGAAGGCCCTGTTGCGACGCGAAAGACTGTGGAAGTTCGTTGAGCCCGGAGTGGCCCCGAATCCACTGACGGAAGTGTGGACTGCCGGAGATGAGAAGGCGCTAACCACGATCCAGTTGCTGGTGGAGGACCGCCAACACCGTTTTATCCAGGGTAAGGAGACTGCAAAAGCGGCGTGGGATGCGTTGAAGGAGCATCACAGCAAGCTTACCCTCGAGCAAAAGGTCTCCACCATCATACAGATTGCGAACCAGACCTTTCGGGATGGCGACAGCATGGATACGTACATCGGGGAGTTTGAACAGCTGTATGGCCGGCTGGACAACGCGGGAATGAAGATCCAGGAGTGCGTCAAGGTGGCGTTGATTCTGCGCGGGCTTCCTGCAACGTTCCGGCCACTAATTATGGCCCTCGGTGCGCGGGACGAGGATGATCTCACGCTCGATTTGGTGAAAGACAAGTTGATCGACGAAGCGGCCAACTACAAGTCGATCTGTGAAGCGGAGGAGAAGGCGCTCAAGGTACGCACCGGCCGCCGGAAGGTGTTGATATGTTATCATTGCGGTAAGCCGGGCCATCGGAAGGCAGATTGCGAGGAGTACTCAACGGAGGACGACGAGGATGACAAGTCAAAGAAACACAAAGAAAAGGCTCTGAAGGCAATCGAAAATTCCTGCGAAGAAATCACTCTTGCTGTTACAAGTGGAAAAATTGGATCAAAATCATGGTTAATCGATTCTGGCGCGTCGTCTCACTTGACAAGTGACAGGAGTGCGTTTGTGAAAATCGATGAAAGTGTGCGTTCTGTAGTCACTACTGCTGGCGGGAATAAATTGCGCACTGCTGGAGTCGGCGATTGCGTGATCGAGAGCGTCGACGCTCGCGGGCGAAAAGTGAACATAACGCTGACTGATGTACTTTTCGTACCGAGGCTTGAAGGAAGTTTGATTTCGGTTGGGAAACTGTCGGAAAAGGGTGTGCTGACGACGTTCAACGGCGGAAAATGCGAGTTGCTGCGCGGCGATAAGGTGATTGCGACGGCGGCAAGAATCGATGGCCTGTATCAGCTGATGCGTGCCAGGTGCAGTGCCATTGCTGTGCGTAAGCGTCGATTGCAGTACAGGAACTGGAGGCCGAAGCAGAAATTCTTCGACAACCGTGATGAACCGGATGGAACGCGCTTTACGAAGAATCGGTTGAATGGAATTGATTCGCTAGCTGAGGAGGTGATTGTTCGGCTGGAAGAGGACATCGAAGAGGTGTTGCAGGACGAAGCTTTCTATTTGAACGGTTCAATGGTTCATGAGGAGCTCTGCGGAGAAGACTAGATTTAGGAGGAGCCAGAGGGGTTGTGAATGGTGTAAGAAGTGGACGAATTTGAGAACAATTTCAATGGGGTGTAGTGAAGTTGAGGAGGAGTGTTGAACAGGGCACAGCCCTGCAGTGCAACATCACTAACACAGACAAACGACTTGACAGCTCGAACAAGTGTCAAACACATCTTTCAATAAAATCATTCTGAACGTAACTCTGAACGATAAACACGCGTCTTTTTCTTTCGCTCTCTCCGTACGACTCGGCAGTATCCTGAGATCTTTTGGCTTGCACTACCACAGTTTGCCGTAAAGTTGATTTCAAGCAGTTTAATGATAAAAAAGAAGCCAATCGCAAAGTAGTCGAGTCAGCTTGGAGCGACATAGCGCAATCGATCTCTCTTATCTCTCTTATCCTCTCTTATTACTACCGAATAGAATGAGAGGGTGAGCAAAAGAGAGAGAGTTTTCAGTTTCGATTGGTGTGGAAGGGACAAACGGTAGGAATACATAAGAGCAGTTTTGCTTCGCGTTCGATTTGTGCTCGCGAGTGAATGAGTATTTTTTGAAACAATCAGAACCCTTGGATGGCACTAAAGGATATTTGGGATTATACTCGATGAAAAAATCTCATTATTTTAGAATTTTTTTAAATAATCTTGCTAGAAAAAAGCGTTATTTTATTTATAAAGAAACTTTTTTCTTCTGAATGATTTTAAAAATTATACTTTTTTCGTTAGATCTATAATGAGGACGCCATAATTAAAGATATTTCAACAAAAAGATAAAACCGTCTCTAGGAAATTCAACGGCAAGTCAATCGGAACGAACATTTTTCAGTTCCAATTTTAAAATTTATTTTAAAAAACAACCAAAACTGGAGTTTGTTTTATTTTAAAAATTGCCTTAATCCGATTTTTAACCATCTGGATAAAAAAATTGTTTAAATTCAATCAAATTTGGTCAAACGGTCAATTTGATCGAGATCCACAAGAGGGTTGGGAAATAGAGCCTGCGGGTTTGCTACGTTTTTTGTTCTGGCAGAATTGGTTTTAATTCTCTGTAATCAATTTCCAAGCAACCTGTACCTGGACTGGACAATCATCACATATACATGGCGAAATCCAGTCTGCAACCCGCTAAGATGGCCATCTTTATGCGATTGCAAATGAGAATGCAAATTTGATTTAAAAAAAATTAATGCAATTAATGCAAAAAAAATAAGACTATTATTAGGATTCCTAGTTATTCCCCTTAATTTTGTAAGAAAAGTCAAGAATCGAATCGAATTATCCCATCCCCCCTTCGGATAATCGAATCGCGAACAAATAGATCATTTAATTTTTTTATTTTCATCGTCCAATTCGGAGCATAATTTTGGAACCGGAAATAAGAGAACGAAAACAATATTATTTTTGTGCTCTGAATGTCCGAAGTTTCGATTATCCAAAGTGATTTTTCTAGTTAATCGAGTCGGCCAACCAAAACAATGCATAAATTAAAAAAACAATCTCCTGTTTTGCCGATATTATGGAATTCCTCAATTCCGATTTTTGTATTCTTTTGTTCATATCTCTTTTATCATGCAACGAATTGGAACATTCACATTTCGCCAATCATTTATTTAAATAGTGCTTGAAATTTTAAACACGTGAAGCTCCGGTAAACCACTTGAAGTACCTGCACTCGAGTAAGGTTTCCAAAGTAAATAGGAATACATTTCTAGTAAAATATTGAAGCCAAGTCAACTTAGACAGTAAATAGATGCAACATTTCTAATAGAAGAACTACAGATATAAAAAAGTAAACCCAACAACAGCACTCCTCCCCCTCCACTACTTACCGTTTATCACACTGTACGTGGCCAAAATGTGCGCCATACTGGTGGCCGGCGAGGTCAACGCAAGGCCCAGAAAGCAAAGCAGTGCCCCCGCGATGGCCACCTTCCGGTAGGAAAACTCCTTCAGCAGCGGGCCCACAAACAGCCCGGAAAAGTTCATCATCACATCCAGCGTGCTGATAATGATGGCGGCACCGGTCGTGCCGACCTGCAGGTCACTCAGCAGATCGCCGAAAAGCAACCCAAACGAGGGCTCAATCGAGCGTGTGGCCAACTAAAAAAAACAAAACGAACCAGTTTGAGGGTAAAAAGCAGAAACGGAAGCAAAAACAAAAATGACTGCTTTTTTCAAAATGCAATTTGAGAGTTAAAAGAGCAGCAAATTGAAGCGAGTCAAAAAGAGAATTTCCAAAAGAGGCTCAAAATTCAAGATCCGAAAAAATACTCACGTTGACCAGGCTGACGCCGAACGTGGCCACCCAGCCCCAGCCCCCGTCCGGAGCGACCTTCTTGGCCGCCCTCAGCTTCTCCATGGTTGCGCCGTTTCACTGCCGAGCTGGGCAATTGTGATTGCTGCCTCTGCTGCTATTGCTGTGGACTCGATGAATTCGCGACCCTGTCGATGCCCGTCCTTCTGTCGTGGGTGGAACTGGAAAAAAGAGAGCAGAGGAGAAAAGATTTAATATAAATATAACAATGCGATGAAAATAAACATGATTGCAAGGGGAAATTGGATAAATGAGTTTGATATCGATTGTAAACAAACACAAATTTGTTTTATTGTCGAAGGGGGAGGAATTGAATTACTTTTCTTGTATCGCTGAAGAGTAATATTTCTAAGTTATTGCAAATCAAATGCAAATTTTAATGAAACTTTGTCATGTCAACAAAATTATCTTACACCATTTGCTTTTTCATAAAATAACCCAGATTTGTCATATAACGTTGGAATCAAATAAATAAAAATCAGTCCTGAGAAGGGATTTTCTGACCGATTTGCTGTCTTCGACATATTGTAGGTACTGATTAGGACTATTTTGGAAAAAAGCGACCTACTCTCGAATATGAATTACCTTTTGTGTAATTTATTTTTAGACGGTTAAATATTTTAAATATTTTAACAGTTATCAATCATTTCAATTGGAACAAAACGCCTACATATAATCATTCAGCAGTGGTCATCAAACTACGACCTGGTTTTTACAACAATTGTGGAATCCGACCAACTTAGGAGTCCTCATGTAAAGTTCTCAAGAAAAATGATGAACAAAATATTAAACTTCATCAAAAAATGGGCAAACACGATTAAATTTTAATAATCTCAATCTTTATACATAGATTTGAAAAGTAAAAAATAACCGTTATCTTATTTTCAAAAAGAATTTATAAAACGTTCAAATTTGTAATAGTTGAATGATTAATGCTAAATAATTAATAGCTTATATATTTATTCTGCTACGTTAAAACTTAGATTTTAAATATAGTGTTGTTAAATGCCGCTAATATTAGTAAAAAAATGTCCACCAGTTATAAACATCAGGTTGGATTCTGTGTTCCACTTTGAATCCTCCTGTAAATTTTCAAAATAAAATTTAAATCGAATCATCAAATCTGAACCAATTTTAACCATCATCAAGGAAAAACTTGGGGTAAACCATAATCAATAAACAATATTGTCACTCAGAGATGTAATTAACCAGTGCACTTTATTTTTAAAATGCAAATGCTTTAATTACTCGAATTTAAAATAAATGTAATACCACAAAAATGAGATCTGTTTAAAATCCATTTAAAAAAAAAATAGTAAAATTGTATCTAAAGCTGCTCTAAACTTTCACTAGGCATGGTTTTAAAATTTTGCCGAAAGATCCCAAGTTGGATTCAACCACATGTTTGAAATTTATGCACTTTTTTCCTTTACTTGACATAAAATTTCATAGGCAAAACGAGTTTAGAAAGAATGAAATATGGATTTAAACCAACATTTGTAAGTACAATTTTATAATTTGATTAAACTATACTTCCTTTAATTTTTAATAACAATCCTTTGAGTAAAAATGAAGAAAAGATAAAATTTGATACAAAATAAATAAAAAATCTAATTAAAATACAATTTGCATCGTTGTCAGTTCAATTTCCTTTTTTTTTTTCTAACATTTCTAATAATTTTCCAAGTACAAATCATAATTTAAAAAAATTGTTAATAATATGATATATTTTTCTCTTTCTCTCTGCTTACTTAGACGCTGCAATACTAATCTATCGAAAAGATGTATCTGAGCAATTTCTACCAAAACCGGAAATGGATTTTATTTGTATTTTTGGATTTGGCTCAAACTTTGTGGGGGCCTTCCCTATGACCAAATAAGCTATTTTGTGTCATTGGTTCACCCATACAAGTCTCCATACAATTTTGGCTGCTACCCATACAAAAATGGTATGTAAATATTCAAACAGCTGTAACTTTTGAGTGAACTTTCTGATCAATTTGAGAAAAAAACTAGGTACACGGAAAAAAAAATTTGCAGATTTTTTAATCAACTATTTTTTTACTAAAACTCAATTTCCCAAAATACGTATTTTTTGATTTTCGAGATTTTTTGAAATGTTTTAGGGGACAAAAATCCGCAACTTTTGAGCTATAGAGAAACATGGTCAAAAAATCTGCCGCCGAGTTATGAATTTTTGAAAAAATAGTGATTTTTGGAGAAAATTGAAATTTTATGCTAAAACAAATCTGAAGTTATTTTTTAATGCAAAATTGAATTTGCAATCGAAAACTACCTTAAATTTTTTTTGATAAAGGGCTCCGTTTTCAAGATATAGCCACCGAAAGTTTGATTTTAGCAAAATATTTGCAGTTTTTCGATTTTTAAAAATAGTGACCATGAGCGACCATTTCTAAAAATATTTTTCTTGAAAAGTTCAGAAAATTTGCTATACAATTGTCTAAGAGACATTGAAGATAGGACCTCGGGTTGCTGAGATACAGCCGCTTTAAGAAAAAGAAACACGAAAATTGAAGTTTTCTAAGTCTCACCCAAACAACCCACCATTTTCTAATGTCGATATCTCAGCAACTAATGGTCCGATTTTCAATAATAAGACATGAAACATTCGTGAAATTTTCTGATCTTTTCAAAAAAAAAATATTTTGAAAAAAATTTAATCAAGACTAGCATTTTAAATGAGCGTAATATTCAATGTTTGGCCCTTTTAAAATGTTAGTCTTGCTTTAAAAAAATTCAAAATATTTTTTTCGAAAAGATCGAAAAAATTCACGAATGTTTCATGTATTAACATTGAAAATCGGACCATTAGTTGCTGAGATATCGACATTAGAAAATGGTGGGTTGTTTTGGTGAGACTTAGAAAACTTCAATTTTCGGGGTTCTTTTTCTTAAAGCGGCTGTATCTCAGCAACCCGAGGTTCAATCTTCAATGTCCCTTAGTCAATTTTATAGCAAATTTTCTGAACTTTAAAAAAAAAATATTTTTAGAAATGGTCGCTCATGGTCACTATTTTTAAAAATCGAAAAACTGCAAATATTTTGCTAAAATCAAACATTCGGTGGCTATATCTTGAAAACGGAGCCCTTTATCAAAAAAATTGTAGAGTAGCTTTCGATTGCAAATTCAATTTTGCATTAAAAAATAACTCGTGCTTGTTGCTTGATTTGTTTTAGCATGAAATTTCAATTTTTTTCCAAAAATCACTATTTTTTCAAAAATTTATAACTCGGCGGCAGATTTTTTGACCATGTTTTTCTATAGCTCAAAAGTTGCGGATTTTTGTCCCCTAAAACATATCAAAAAATCTCGAAAATCAAAAAATACGTATTTTGGGAAAATGAGTTTTAGTAAAAAAAAAAATTGATTAAAAAATCTGCAAATTTTTTTTTCCGTGTACCTATTTTTTTCTCAAATGTCCTCAACAATACCTACAACTTTGCCGAAGACATCAAATTGATCAGAAAGTTCACTCAAAAGTTACAGCTGTTTGAATATTTACATACCATTTTTGTATGGGCAGCAGCCAAAATTGTATGGAGACTTGTATGGGTGAACCAATGACACAAAATAGCTTATTTGGTCATAAGGAAGGCCCCCACAAGGTTTGAGCCAAATCAAAAAATACAAAAAATAAAAACGGTCGAAATCGACCGATTTCGTAGAGAGTTGCTCATGTATGAAAACTTCGTAATAAATTAGAAAAACTAAATCAAAATAGTTTAACAACAAAACACTGATCTTTAAAAATGCAACAAAATCAAAAAAAAAGCGACATAAACTTTGAGGAATATTTTTGCAACGCCCTAATTGAAAGATAATTAATTTTTGCGCAGATAATTTTATCAGAAAGGATTGAATGAAAGTATATTTTGTTGAAATTTTATATTTGAGAACACTTAACTACATTTCAAAATCGAATTAAAAGGTTGTGCAAAACGTAAGGCTTACAAAATTCAAGAATCAAGCTTTTTGAATTTTATAAGTTTCAACTCTCTGAGACTTCGAGAAATTAATATTTTTTGTATTTGCCTTTTCAATGACCAAAGAAGAAACATTGCATCATTGACAGCTGTCCATATTAAATACTTTTAAACTATTAAAAAACATTTATCTTCAGAACGGATTTTCTGATCGATTTTGTATCTTGGCTAAAGTTGTTACTAATACTCAGAACTTTTCAGAAAAAAGTTACACTCAGGAAAAAAATAAACCATTTTTGAATTGGAATTTTTAAAACAAAAATTAAATTGCGCAATTGTCTTTTTTCGATGACAAAAATGCAATCTTTTGGCACAAGCTGAAAAACAAGAAAGGCACAAGAAAAAATCATGATTTTCATATCTGTGAAAAAAACATGTATTTTCTTTATTTTAAGATGAAGAATCAAAACTGCATTATGAAAGACCTTTACACAGATTTTATTCAAAAAATTTTGACTTCGTTTTCCACTGTTTTCGAACATCATGATTTTTTTTCGAAAACTTGGCAACACTGCCCAATAAATTTGAATCAACCCAGTAAGAATTTTGACTCGAGACTCGAGCAATGAAAATTATTATTTTGCGTAATTTCTTTATTGTGAAAATTCGCATTAAAAATGGGTAAGTATTTTTGAGAGTGCAACCAATTTTTTTGGGAAAATTTTAGGTTATTGCAGATAAGTTTTTGTCGCATCCCCCCTTCAATATTGGCTCTAAAAATCAGGGAGCAATTTTTGTTCAAAAAGATTGTAAATTTCAATGACGTGCAATCAGCTGAAAACTATTTAAATTGCATTTCCTGCATTGTAAATAATTTTTAGAAGGATTTGATTAATTAAAAAATATTCAGATTTTTGTGAAATTTCGGTGTACAGTATCGCAAAAAGTATTTTTTTTTCGCAAAATTGGGTTTAGTCTAGTCAAATTGTTTTATTTGAAATTAATGATTGCAAAACAACTACATCTTCTATTTTAAAATGCACTTTACCACACATTTTATTGAAAGACTATCAGACCAAGCAAAAGAGAAAAGAGAGAATCGAAGAATGCATGCATCCATGGACAAACTAATGTTTTTTTATAATTTTACCGGAAATTTAACAGAAATGATTTCAGCTATTCAATTTCACCCCCTTCAACGGTTATCACCAAACAAAAACAAAAACACAAGCCACAGATTGAAGCAAGAAAGCGAAATCGTTTTATCGCAAGTTGCAGTTTGAAACAAACGAGAAAAAAAACTCAGCAACGATGACGATAACGAGTGCGGGGACAAACAGAAGCTAGAGGAGAAATGCAGAGCAAAAAAGATTGAAAAGTGGGGGTGGTAAACAAACGATAATTTGTGTGGACTCGTCGTCGTTCAGTTCATGGATTTTTATCGATGACTCGCGACACGCCAAGGCGGGAAATTATTGCCGATAAGCAGCAGAGGTTTGTGGCTGCCGGCTGGCTATAAAACGTTTTAGATGGGGGTTTTGGATTTCGATGAATGCCAAACGATGGGGACATGTTATTTTCGGGTTGTGGTTGATTGGAAAATGGAAATTACGACATTTCAAATTGACAATTTAATTGCAATTTTTAATTGTCTAGTAGGACGAGATGTCTACTAAAACACTATAAACACTTTAAAATGATTCTAAATAGAGGCACAGATTCTGAGAATAAGGACACAAAATAGCACTTACTCAGCACTAAATAAATACGTTAAAATATTTACAAATGGATTTATTGTATTATTTGTGCAACTGTATTTTAACATCGATAGGGTTGTGACTCAACCGCAATTCTCAGTCAATGTAAATAATTGTACCGTTCACATGACAAGCCGTAGCTCGATTTAACGAACTTGTCCCCGATCGCACACGTCGATGGGAGATAATTTCTAATCTGTCCCATCAACGGTAGCTGCTCGTTGACATCTAATTATCACGTCGCACATTATTTGCTACAGAACGTCGTTTTGTCGATTGAAGGCAGGGAAAAAAACTTCCACACGCAAAGGGGTCATTCAATTTACGACACTCATAATAAATGCCATTATCGCGAGCGCGCAATTTCAAGAACGAATGACACTCCCCAACTTGATGACAACCCCGCCCCGTTGGTCATTTACAGCACCCTCCTGCAGGCTTTTCCAGGGTCATCGAATGTACCCGTTTCCCGAGCCGCCCATCGGAGATACTAATTTCAATGTCAATTATCGCCCCCACACTGCTGATGCTGATATTGGGTGTGTTTACCAATCCTGTTATACGAAGGGGTAAACAAATTCAGGGATGTCGAGATTGGCAACCGTCATCATCAGATTGTCACTTGATAACCGAGTCACGGGATCCGCCACCCAGCTTTCTGTTTGGAAATATTATCAGCAAACCACAGTACCATGGGGACGGCAAATACGCGCGCGAAATCAATTGACACAAACAAGACCACAAATTGTGTTACATGGTTCCGAACAAGATTTGTGGTGTCACTTTCAGACTAATCAACGGAATAACATGGTTTTGTGGTGATTCGATTGAGGAGGGGAACTGTTGAAAATCACTCAAAAATTTTGGTAGATGTAGCTAGTTTATTAACCTATTCAACATTCTAAACATATTTTATCTGTTTCTTCCAAGATTTGTTCATTGGTAACCTCTCAACATCACAAACAAAAATTTGGTAACCACTTCCAACTACAGGATAACTCTATTTCCAACCCTATCAACATCCGAAACAAAACGATTATTGACTTACTAGCCTTCTCAACAATCATTGGTAACCTGAACCTTCTGAACATACTTAACTAACATTATTGTCACGATTGGTAATCTTAAAAAATTTAAAACAAGATTTTGGTAGCATTTTCATCTCAACTCCAATCAATGATCACGAGGTTACCAATCCACTGCTACCAAAATCTTCAAGAAGCTGCTAATAATTTTGAATTGACAGGCATGATAAATTGCTACCAAACCGTAATGTACAATTTTGTTGAGATTGAGTAATTGAGTAAGTTACCATGCTACCAAAATATGGTGTTATAAATGTTGACAGAACCAGTAAGCGAATTATCATGTTCTGAAAAGGCTACCAATTTTCTTAGAAGAAAGGTTACCATCCCACTCTTGACCAAAACAGACCTAAGTTAGCAAAACAATTTCGTCGAAACTGCTACCGAAATCTTGTTGTGGGTTTGCAAGCTATTACAATAGTGCTACCATGATTCGTTGAATTCTGACTGATAAACGATGATAAAATGGCATCCAGAATCAAAAATCGAATGCTAAATAGGTTTGTTACCAAGTAGTAGTGTTAAGTGACTACCAATATTTACTTATAAGATTGATAAGTTTAACCTTTTTCAAAATTTATGAAAAAATCACCCTTCAAAGTAAATATCGGTAGCCACCAAACAATACTGCTTGGTAACAAACCTATTCAGTATTCGAAAAAAAGATTCTGGAAGCAGTATATTGGTAGTCTGTCAATCCACAACAAGATTTTGGTAGCAAGATTTTGGTTTTGACCAAATGGTTTTGCTAGCATAGAACTGTTTAGGTCAAGAGTGGGTTTGTTACCTCGCCTCTAAGAAAATTTGTAGCCTTTTCAAAACATGATAATTCGCTTACTAGTTCTGCCAACATTCAAAACACCTGATTTGGTAGCGTGGTAACTTACTTATCAGTCTTGTCAAAAATGCACAACAAGATATGGTAGCAATTTTTAACAGCAGCAGCATCACGTAGATTTTGGTAGCAGTTGATTGGTATCCTCCCCATCCCCACTATCAAATCCCCATCCCCACTAATAGAATTGGTAGCCACATTCACAATATGTTTATTCGCTTATCAGTTCTTTGAAAAATCCAAACACCATATTTTGGTGGCATTTGCTACCAATTTATACAAAAATTTACAACAAGATTTTGGTAGCAATTTCTACCATGATTGTCAATTCAAAATTGGTAGCAGCATGTTGTTTGCTTGCCTTGTCATCCTATCAATTTGAACTAGATTTGTTAGCAGTTTGTTGGTAACCTCCCTACTATCGAAGTTAAAATTGGTAGCCCTTTTCAAAACATGGTTATTCGCTCATCGGTTCCTTCGACATTCAGAACAACATATTATGGTAGCATGCATACTTACCAATCTTGACAAAAACTACAAAAATTGTTTTGGTAGCAATTTTCAATATAAATTCAATATTCAAGATTTGTAGCAGCATGCCATATGGGTACCAAACCTCCCTATCAATTTAAACTAGATTTTGGTAGCAGCCAGCGTTTCAAGGTCGTCTAACACCTCTCCGTTCCGGTTGTACCAGCTTTAAGGTCGATTCACACCTTACCGTTCTGCTATTTTCTAGGAAATCTCGATTAGATGTTTTGACGAGAGCATTTTCAACAGTGCACTCGCAGTATTTGCCGACCGCAAACATGAGCCGCGCGAGCCGAACAAATCTCATCCAATCTCACCGCTTCCGAGAGCCATGTTTGTCCCGTGTTTGTTGATTCGGGCATATCCGCGCGGTAGTCCACGGCAATAACAGTATTTTACGGGGTGGACTTGGTGACAAGCGGGCTTAGTGTGGTGTCTATTAGCGCCACCGGCGAAGAAGCGTTTATCCACACTTCCCCTTAATTGGAAGTGTCCACCGGGACGATGGGCGAATATGATGACTGCTAATTGGGCTTATCGGCGATAATATTTGCTCTTTTGGCGATGGGGTGACAGCGCGCTATTTTGTGTAAATTAAGCTTTTTGGCACATCACAGAGTGACGCAAATTTACTTTTGCGGGACAAAATATAGATGTGAGTGGAAATTTTTAAGGAGGAACTGTTAATGGAATGACCACACGAAAAGTTTAAATAAGAAATTCCAGTGGAGGAAAACCTAATACATATCGAGCAAAAATTAAAATTGTATTATCTGTAATAATTATCGATATTAAGAATTAGAATAAATAGAAATTGATACCTTCAAGAACTATCTCTACTTAATAATGGTTTATCGATTTTTAAAGCACAACGTAGATTCTGTTTGTTTTTTAAATCACCATTCCTAAATTATAAGCAATTGATTTTGATAATATAGCAACTCTGTAGAGTGGTATCGTGATATCTGCGAAGACAAAGGAAATAATATTACAAAAAAAATTTCAACAATCATTTTGATATGTAGTAAATATTCGACAAAATTATCAATAAAAAAATATTTCAAGGCTGACCATCCTTATACTTATAATTAAAAATGAAAAATTAACGTTTGATATGTACATTTGATTGTACAAGTTTTTAAAAGAAATTTATGTTTTTAAACATATTTTATTTGGTGTTTTAGGAAAAGTTTGATGGAGACAAAAACTTTTAATAAAATTTGTATTGGCCTTTAAACGATTCCAAGATATTGTCAGTTGCAAAGTTATGGCTGATTCAATGAAGCTGAACAAAACTCAACAAAACACATCTTGGCAACCAGGAAAGGGTTGAAATGCAAAATGACTTCTTTTGATATTTTACTCATGGACATAACTTTAATCAACTCTAAAAAATAAAGAAAAGTCGTTTGGCGAAAACGTAAAGAATTACTCATAAGTGTCATAAATTTGTAATTGAGGCAAGTTTTGAATTTTTCAAAAATTCACTGTAGGAATTAAACCGACAACTTCTATTTTGAAAATCATTAAAATAACCTAAATTTTTCTGTTACATAATGAAAAAATATTTTCGAGCAATTCCAGCTCAAATCGGGAATTTTTCTGATACTTTTGTACCCGACCCTCTCCGATTTCAAAGAAACTTTTTAGACATGTTATCCTAGGCCTATATAAGCCATTTTTGTGTATATGGAGCCAATTGTACTCAAAAATGACAGTTGAGAAGGGCGTAAGTTATTTAAATATTTTTGTATTTTGTAAATTAAAAATTACTGTATCTCAAAGCCGTTGCATCGAATCAAAAAGTGGTCAAAGACAAACTAGTAGGAAATTTGATGGGCTTTCTGAAAAAAATACACTGAAGGAAAAATACAAGCCAATTTCATGAGAATTTTCAATTTGTAAGTGTAAAAGTTAAATTTTAAGCTGATGTCACGATTTTTTTTTCGTTCAAAATTTTTGTGAAAATAGCCTTAAATGTGACAAAAAGACTCACGAAAAATGCAAGATGGTATGTCTCTCCTAAAAAAATGCAAAAATCAATTACTAAAACTTTTTTTTTGAAAAGTGCTCTAGACGTCAAAATTTTCTAAAACCGATAATGAGAATCGATTCCTCTGACAATTTTACATAAAAGTCTCCATATTGACCATTGTCCTATGTCCAATCCTTGTGAAGATACAGTGGTTTTAAATAAAAATGTTGAAAAAAATAGGTTTTTTGGTAGTTTTTGGCGCTTTCTATATGACAGACTTGATTTTTCAGTCTCGTAAATATTTCTACCGGAAAGCTCGTCCAATTTCCCATAAGTTTGCCTTGGACAGCGTTTCAATTGGATGTATGGGCTTACAGATATAAGCTTTATTACATTGCTCATAACTGAAAATAGAATATTTTTTCAGTGTGGTAAAAACCTGAATAGTAAATAAGCTTAGCATTAGCATTAGCATTAGCATTTGGAGGACGCCCCACCACCGGAAGGCTCCACAACGCTTATCCCTCTGTTTGGTCTGGTTGTGTTAGACCCTCATCCGGAACAATAATCCAACACGGGAGATACCATGTCTTCATCTTTTGATGAGTGTGTAATACAGCCCAGGGCATAAGGGGGTCCAGGCCGGGTCCAAGCTATCCTCAGGGATATGAAGGATCGTTAGTAAACACCTATGTAAAGTGCGCAAGGACCCCTACGTCACCTTAGTGGTATAGATGTTTGTAGGGAGGTTTTGGACTCAATGTTAGTAGGAGAGGTAGAACCCTAGGATACACCTCGAAAGGCGTTGCGGGTTGGTTGTAACAGTATTCCTAATTCCAGTCTATGCTCACCAAGTCGCCATGGTCTAGTGGTTAGCATTTTTGCTTACCAATCCAAAGGACGGGGGTTCGAACCCCGCCTTCGGCGACTTTGATTTTTCGTTTATATTCAGCATTTCAAGTATTTCTATGTCTTTAACTTTCTCGATGGGAGCAGATGGGAATCGAACCCAGAACCATTCGCTTACAAAGCAAACACTGTAACCATTCAGCCACAGCTGCTCCCTTAAACCTGAATAGTAAATAAGCTTATGTAAATATTAAAACGAGTCAAATTGAAAAGCTGTCCAAGGCAAACTTATGGGAAATTGGACGAGCTTTCCAGTAAAAATATTTACGAGACTGAAAAATCAAGTCTGTCATATAGAAATTACCAAAAACAACCAAAAACCCTATTTTTTCAACATTTTTATTTTTAAAACCACTGTATCTTCACAAGGATTGGACATAGGACAATAGTCAATATGGAGACTTTTGTGTAAAATTGTCTGGGGAATCGATTCTCACTATCGGTATTTGAAAATTTTGACGTAGACCACTTTAAAAAAACATATTTAGTAAATGATTTTTGTATTTTTCTAGGAGAGACATACCATCCTGCATTTTTCGTGAGTCTTTTTGTCACATTTTAGGCTTTTTTCACAAAAATTTTGAACGAAAAAAAAACGCGACATCACCTTAAAATTTAACTTTTAAACTTAAAAAATTAAAATCCTCATGAAATTGGCGTTTATTTTTCTTTCAGTGTATTTTTTTTCAGATAGCCCACCCCGAGCAACTAAACAAAAAAATCTGTTTTGAAAAATCTAATTTTTGGTTATGTTTGAGATATCAAAAAATACATCTATTGAGCTTTCATTTTTGGAAATGTCAAGATGACAAAAATTTAATTTTGTCACAAATTGGTTAAAATTCTTCTGTCGCCAATTTCCAAAAAAAAATCATGATCTAAAAAAATATGTTGGCATTATTTTTAATTGTAAAAGATTTATTTTATACCTACCGTCATCAGGGGTAACGTTGGGTCATACAAAAATACTGATATTGGTACTTGTGCCAAAATGTCGTGTTTGTCAACTTATACATATCCAAAAATTCGATTTTTCGAAAATAATTATGTTGCGCAATCAATTATTTTGTGTGCCTTATTGTATAGACAACTGCCAAAATTATATGAAAACCATTTTATGGACAAACTAATAATGCAAAATTACTTCATTGGTCATAGAAAAATACATACAAATTTTCATCCAAATAAAATAAAAACAAGTCAAATTGATTGTTAAAATTTAATTATAAAAATTAGGTTCACGGCCATTCTAGACAGAAAGTCTCTTGTTTGACAGCTTGTTTCAAGAGAATGAATAACCTGTCATTTTTGCATTAAAATTAAAAGTGATCAGAAAGTGTTTTTGGGAAACCCATTTACTGTTGTGTATAAAAATAAACATAAACAAGATTTCCAATTGGTCATTCAAAAGTTTACAATTGTATAGTGACTAACAGATTTTTTTTTATTTGTCTCTGGTATTATAATTCTATGTATTGAAAACACAATTCCCGCTATAATTTCGCACGCTTTCTGTCTCTCAGAAATGATTCGCATTCGTCAACTTGGCAAAATATATCAATTTTAAACACACAAAGCGCAAAGCTAATTTCTGGCTTGTCGATGATGACTAAAGACCGGCTCCGTTTCGTGTGGGCATTGTAATGCCAAAACACACACACACATACTCACACCCATGTACATATGAACTCTCTCAACCATGTGCGCTGATGACGTAATTTCTGCTCGTGGCTGATTGCGCGTGAAAAATGCCTCCACCAACAATCGCCCGATCATTTCAGTGTTTATAAACACCACACTGAGCCGGTCGGGTCGGGGTGGTCCCTTAACAAGGAAAGCGGCCGGCATTTTTCCACTGGCACAGTGGGAAAAATTGGCTGGAAAAGCGTCATAAAATCAGTTTAAGTCATTTTTATAGCGCGCGCGCCATTATGGCAGCGCGCACGCGAAACGTCAAACTTTTATGGCAATTTTGACACATTCACGCTTACTGTGCGCGTCAGCTGCGCGCTCGATTTCGCGTGATTTGCGAAAAAGGAAGGAAGTCGGAAATGCTGCTGCCACCACTTTTTTTTTCGCGTCGAATCAGCAAATCGCTTCGTGCGAAGGAATTCGCACGAAGGTAGCAGCTGTATGACACAACGCCGATTATGGCGAAATGGTTTGGCAGGCTGCCAAACGGCCCAGCTCTTCAAAGGTGTTTATAGCCGGTTACGACGGGTTGATTGCAAAGAGAGAGAGAGGTTGAACTTGCAATAGAGTGTTAAATCGGTGCGGCGGGGGTGGCTTTGGACGAACTTTTTGGAGGAAGTTATCGGGAAACCCAGTTTTTGAACGATTTTTAAGTTTTCCTAAATTTATGCAAAAATTCGCCAAGATGAATCATTCAATTATGGTAAAACGTCAAAGTCACTCAAACTGACAGTGAATTCAGCTCAACTCAGTAAGTGCACAGCCGGCTTGGCATTAAGTCAGCGGTCGAGTGCCTCACTGACTGGTAGGTAGTGCGGTTTGTTGCCCTGATGACACAGACCTTGTCCGAGGACGGCATCACCACGGAGCGTGTGTCCTGAGAGCGTGCCAAGAAAAGGCCTGGTCGAGCTATAAGCTGAACCCTGGCTTGAGACGTTGCATTCGAAGATTCGGTCGTACGAGATCGAGCTGTAGTAAAGTGTAATAGCGCATTGATTAGGTATTTGTTCTAGTTTGCAGTATGAAGACAATGCAGTTGAAACACGTGGAAGTAATTGTACGCATTGTACGTTTGTAGTGTTCAATGTTGTGCCGTTTCCATAGCGGAAAGTTACTTGATTTTTAACAAGATTTGTCTGTGACTTGGGAGATCTTTCGATTATTTAAGCCCATCCCTTTAAAATTAGAACCAATAAAGGAGCGTCAAATAATGTTTGTGAGTTTGGACTATTTTTACAACCATTTTTTTTTACAAGAATGAGTCCGTCCGGCAATGATCCAAAAAGAACGGTCAATGACAGTGATTGCCCGAAATTTGAAAGAGCTAGTCAAAAAGAAATAGGGAAATTGAAGTTTTCTAAGTCTCACCCAAACAACCCACCATTTTCTGGTGTCGATATCTCAGCAACTAATGGTACGATTTTCAATATTAAAACATGAAACATTCGTGAAATTTTCCGATCTTTTCGAAAAAAATATTTTGAAACAAGACTAACATTTTAAAAAGGCCAAACATTGAATATTATGCCCATTTAAAATGCTAGTCTTGATTTAATTTTTTTCAAAATATTTTTTTCGAAATGATAGGAAAATTTCACGAATGTTTCATGTTTTTACATTGAAAAGCGAACCATTAGTTGCTGAGATATCAACATTAGAAAATGGTAGGTTGTTTGGGTGGGACTTAGAAAACTTCAATTTTCCTGTTTCTTTTTATTTAACACTTGTAGCACCAACGGGGTCAAAACTTATGCGAAGCACCAAGGGGGTCAAAAAAGTTGGAAATGCAACTTCATCCGGCTGTATCTCGGCGAAAACTCAACTGATTTGGACTCTTCTTGTTGCATTCGATGCGGAAGAATGTCAAGAATCACCTACAACAAGGTAGATCCAAAAACAGATGCGTCTACCCTAAGTTACAATGAAAAAGGCATTTCCAACTTTTTTTACAAGTGTTCAAAGAGCCGGTGAAAATGCATTTCTAACTTTTTTGACCCCGTTGGGGCTACAAGTGTTAAGCCGCTGTATCTCAGCATCCAGAGGTCCAATCTTCAATGTATCTTAGACAATTTTATAGCAAATTTTCTGAACTTTTCAAATAAAATATTTTTAGAAATGGTCACTCAGGGTCACTATTTTTAAAAATCGAAAAACTGCAAATATTTTGCTTAAATCAAACTTTCGGTGGCTATATCTTGAAAACAAAACCCTTTATCAAAAAATCTGTCAAGTAAATTCAATTTTACATTAAAAAATTATGTCTAGTTTGTTTTTGCATAAAATTTCGATTGTTTCAAAAAATCACAATTTTTTCCAAAAAATCATAACTCGGCGGCAGATTTTTTTACCATGTTTCGCTATGGCTCAAAAGTTGCGGGTGTTTGTCTCCTAAAACATATCAAAGATCTCTAAAATAAAAAAATACGTATTTTGGGAAATTGAGTTCTTGTAAGAAAAAAGTTGATTAAAAAATCCGGAATTTTTTTTCCGTGTACCTATTTTTTTCTCAATAGTCCTCAACAATACCTACAACTTTGCCGAAGACAAGTGATCATAAAATTCACTCAAAAGTTACAGCTGTTTGAATATTTACGTACCATTTTTGTATGGACAGCAGCCAAAATTGTATGGAGACTTGTATGGGTGAACCAATGACACAAAATAGCTTATTTGGTCATAGGGAAGGCCCCCACAAAGTTTGAGCCAAATAAAAAAATTCAAAAAATAAAAATGGTCGAAATCAGCCGATTTCGTAGAGAGTTGCTCTATTGCGTTTTTGCCTTCCTCACCTCACTGAGGAAAGGCTATAAAATTACTCAAAAAATGAACTTCCCAATTGAACTTCCCAGACCTACCTGCATGTATACCTATCGACTCAGAATCAAATTCTGAGCAAATGTCTATGTATGTGGTGGGATGTTGATCAAAAACGTGTCACTCGATTATCTCGACATTGGCTGAACCGATTTTGTCCGTTTTGGCCTCATTCGATCCGTCTTGGGGTCCCATAAGTCGCTATTAAAAATTATGCAGTTTAGTTAAGTACTTCAAAAGTTATGCTAAAAAACGATTATGACTAAAGTTCGGAAGATTGTAAAAAGGGTGGTTTTTGTAAGAAAACCCGTCATGCTATACATTTTTAGAAAGGTATTTGAAAGACCTTTCCAAAGCGTCCAAAACATTGAAGATCTGACAACCCTATTAAAAGTTATACGCACTTAATTGTTATTTATGCACTTTTTAGAGGCCGAATCTCAGATATTTTGATGAAAACGTTGTCCGGATCTATCATGCAACCTGTCGTTGGATAGGTAATCAAAAGACCTTTCCAACGCGTCCAAAATATTGATGATCTGAAAGTATCAATTCTCGAAATCGTGAATTAAATTCACGAATGCGATTACGAGAATTGATTTTTTTCTGTGTATCAAAAGTTGTAAGCACTTAAGTGTTATTTATACACTTTTGGAGGGCGGATTTCAGAGATTTTGATGAAAACATTGTCCAGATATATCATGCGACCTATCTTTGGATAGGTGATTAAAAGACCTTACTAACGAGCACGAATTGAATTGAAGATTTGACTCCCCTATCATAAGTTGTTAGCACATAAGTGCCCTGAAATATGAAGATCTGACTACCCAATCTGATGGTATGAATAATGACTCAAGTTTATAGAACACTGAAAGGTACGCTCTTTTGTGTCTATTTCGGATAGAATTTAAATGTGAGGAAGGCACCAACCACCTAAGGGTGGATTAAGTAACGATTTTAAAAGTATTTTCATTATTTAAATACAAAAAGTCACAGAGTAAATCTAACAATTTTCACACAAAAAATGTAAAGAACGACTATATAATAGTTTGCCTTTATTTTCAAAGGGAAGACCTCAAATTGATCTGATGATCAGATATCAAAAAAAAGGTTCGGAACCGTTACTGGCATCTTTGGGCATAAAGAAGTTTCTGTCTCCCCTTTCTTTTTCGCAATTATTAAAATCGAATTTTATTCAAATACGACACTTTTAAAGTGAATTCAATGATCACAGCTTGAAGAAAAGACGTTTCCGAACTCAGAGATTTTTTTTTTTTGATGAATTCGTAAATGTTCTGCATTTTTTGGCAGAAGCACTGCTTAAGGGGTTAAATACATGTAGTAAATCACAAAATTTCATATTACAGAAAATTTATTAAATCCACTTAAAAGATGATTTTCAATCACTCCTGAAAGTTTCATGAAGATATATCATTATTTAACTGAGTTAGAGACGATTTAAGCTCAGAATTTTGCCATGCGCAAAGCAAACTGTCAAACTTTCTGAGCGTTTTTCTCTGAACACCAAGTTGATTTAATGTTGAGATATCGTAGCACCCGTTTTTTAAAACTGCTAACTTCAAATAGCTATATCTCGGCAATGATGCAACCTAATGTCTTTAAATTTGTTTTGTTAATAGATGAAAATGTATATTTTAATGCCCTGAAAAAAAAAACAGATTTTGAAAAAAGTTTAAGTGTGTGCTCAAACAAACCTCTGACATTTTTGCCGATTTACATGTATGTAACCCCTTAAGAATTTTGTGATACTATTTGCATTGAAATTTTGAAAAATGCTACATTTTCTTCTTCCTAATACTAAATTATAAAACTTTACTGGTTCAAAAGAACTCATAATTTCTTTTTTTACAATCTACAAAATAAAAATTACCGTCATTTAGGCGAATCGGGACTACAGTCTGAATAGGGACAGCACGTTTTAGAGCAGTTAAATGCATCAAATTTGGAAATGGATTTACAAATTTTGTTGCTCTGAACCTGATATACCCGAAACCACCCAAAAAAATCAAAATATTAGACTGCAACATTGTTTAAACAGCTGTCCCAATTCGCCCCATGTATCCCGATTCGCCCCAGATGACGGTAGTGCATTTTGCAAATTTGTTCCTAAAACACATTCGATTAAAATGATACTCTGTTAATCCTGATGTCATCAGATTGCAAACAACTTCAGTTGGAACCGAACTAGCGTTGCTCTTTCGAGCGCTCTAAGTTAGAAAAAAAAACATAATTTTATCACCAAACCAGGTGACACATTCCAATGCCAATGCCAGTGAACATGACATGACAGTTTTATATATTTGGTTGATATTCAAATAAACAGCACAAGTCCTTGTCACTCTTATGTTTTGATCACCCCATCAAACGCCACTATACGGTGTGCAAAATATTTTCTAAAAATAAAGTAACCCACAAACACACCCTCACCAACTTCCCAGTTCCACTTCCCTACCTTGTTCCGATCACGATCGCCAAAATAAAATAAACACACACACGTGAGCAACCGACCTAGGCGTGATCGCGTGTCAGTCGCCGCCCCGTCCGGATATCCAACAAATTCAGCAAACCGAATCCTGCTGTCCGCTTGACTGCACTCCCGCACGGGGGTCACGGCTCAACGAGTTCGATCTACGCCGATCTCACCGGTATCGCTCCACTAGTCTTCAACTCTTCCAGAAGCCGGTTTGCGAACTTTTCACCTCTGTGTCCAAACTATAATCGCGTACTCCATCACGCACCAACTGGACGACTTCACTGCGGACACAACTCGTACAAAGAGCGTTCTTTGTTGACTGATGGACAGATGACCCAGGTGTTTACGTCAACCAACAAACTATCGATTCGTACTGGGAGCTGTAAGCCACACTGTTTGTCTACAATCCAATCCAATCAATCCACTACTCATCAATATTTAAACTCCCCGTTTTTCTTTTTCGCTACAGCTGTCGTGTAGAGTGCGTGTTTGGAAGGTTAACCCCCGGCTTTTCAGGTTGCTCTACAAACTCACTACCTTGAACTATCGATTTTCACTGACTCATTAGGCAATTACTTCTTATCACTAAAGACGGGACACAACAAGAAGGGAACTGCTGCAATCAGGCCAAGAACACGATAAACAAAACAGTCAGTCACCAGAACCAATTAAGAGGGGGTACGATTGCAGGTAGATGGGACATCCCACCGCTGACGAAACACTCAACAAGTCCTCCGGGGAAAGTGTTCGGAAGAGGGACACGTCTGCCCGTTGTGGGTGATGGGATGAGACTGACCTAGCGCAGAGCTGACGACGGACGAGTGGAACCGCCGCCACAATACTGTTGTGGATGTTGTAGGTTGCACTTTTATCCGCACACGTGTTTGTGTTTGTAGTAGCAGCAGCTGTCTATGTGCCGGTATGTATGATGATGGGTGCGGTGAAGAGAGGCAACGAGGGGAAACTCTCTTGCCAAAACGTTGATTTGATTGGGTGGTGGGGTGGTTGTTGAGAGAATATTTATGGCCAAAAGATTTTTAATTTTTCAGCATTTTGTTGTTTTTTGCAAATCCGGAAAATACCCCTTTAATTGATGGTTTTCAGTTTGTTTCACTGCTTGACTGTAATTTGCTGCCAAAATAAGTGTCAAACTTAACAACAATATCGAAAAGTATTACTTTTATGTTTATTAAAAGTTGGTTATTTCCTTTTTATGGCCGTTCAAAGTTACCCACTCAAAAAACGTATTTTTCATCGAGAAAAACACATTTTTTTAACTCTGACATTATTCATTATTTTAGTAAGTTTTTTTCTTATCTTTTTCTTACTTTCGGTAACCCCTTAACTACAAGCAACAATTGTTCCAAAATGGATTATGATGTAACACACAGCTGAAAGGAACTCCAAAACTCTGTTATGTATTCCAAAAGAACTTATTGTATATTGATAATTCACCAATAAAACCAAATTGAATTGAAAAAAATTGACATTATTCATTACTCGATTATAAAATGTTTTAGAATATGTCATTTTAAGGGAAATTTAATGTAATTTTGGAGTTTACATTAACACATAAGGATCATTTTTTCATCTAGAACAAAAATTTTCATTTTAAAATTTCGTTTTTTTTGTAACTTTACAGGATTAGTTTTTAGAGTGTAACAATGTTTTACAAAGTTTTAGAGCAGACAATTACATAAATTTTGATATATAAACATAGGGGGTTTGCTGAAAAAACCATGACGAGTTATCGGTATTTTACAAAAAAAAAAAGGTTTTGAAAAAGTTGGTTTGTCGATCATGGCCGTTCATCGTCACCCGCAAAAGACACGAACAACCATACAAAGAGAAACAAAAAAAGTAACTTTTTCAAAACATTGTTCTTTAAATCGCGATAACTCGTGATGGTTGTGAGCAAACTCTATATGTTTATGTATCCTTATTTATTTATTGCGCGTATTGAGAAATAATCAGTTTTGGTGATTATCTTGAGGGGGTCTGAAATATAGGAGCGCAAGGAGTTTATCAATTAATCGCAGCAATCGTTTTGATTTTCACTTTACATCACTGTCAGTTCAACTCAATTGTTTATGCTATTTTTTCGTTTTGATGGTTTTTTCAGATGGTGAGCGGTTTTAATGGAAATAATATTTTATATTTAAAATATAACTTCTTCCTTTTATTGCAGGGATCATATAAAATTGTACATCATCCAGAGGCCGCAATTGCGTTCTTTTATTATTAAACGCAGTTAAGGGGATGTGGTTGAGACTTTGTTACATTTTTGTTTGCCAAAAACGGATTCCGGATGTGACCACCGGGGAATATGGGAACCGGCCAGGAAACACTAAAGACACTCTTGATACAAAATAAACAAGTTTTATACGTCGCATGGCCAGTTAACCGACGAGTTAACGCAGTTTCTTAAATACGGTTCTGGATTTGGCCACCGAAGATCGTGAAACCGGTTCCGATATTCCAGTCTCATGGATTTTTTTTTTTTTTGCTGTTCTAGGATTGTTTTGCATGAGATTTCATGTTTAAAGAAATGGATTCAAAATGGAGTCAAAATTCTTGTCAAATCTGGATCTTAGGTGGATCGTATCCCGGCCACCGGTCTGTGCGTTGATTTTCCGTCAGATTCTATTTTCTGATACTTAAACATAGCTATTGATGGTTTACGTGGAACTAGAGAGAAGTACTCTTTGGTGGAACCATGTTTCGGTCATTTTTTTGGTCATTTTCCCACATTTACCCATCGACAAGCGCCATTTAGCGTAATCAAAATCAAGGCCGACATCTCTCAGGCTGCTGACCCTAACGGTCAGGAAGTGTCCTCTTTAAGCATGCCCGGATTAGCGTATGGCTGGGCACCACGATCTGCACCGATTGGGAAGCCAACCATGCCCGATATCCATACCCCCCGTGCATACCGGGTCGGATGGTTCCATAAAACCGATCGCGAAAGTCTCAGAACCGTAGATTCCGCCACCGGAAACCAGACAACCGCAGCCAAAACCAACAAGCCAAAAACGTCAGCCAGCAGACAAAGTTCCTACGAACATCTCAGATTGACAATCAACAATTATTTTTAAAAAATGTCTAAGCCTACTTTCCTGCCTTCTCTAGGTTTTCAGGGCTTTCCTCATTGCGACGATATCTTTCTGCGGCGATTAATTGGAGCGCAGGATTCTAATTTTTCTCGAAATTATTAATAATTATCTGTTCTACAATTTTGTAGTACATTGTTACACTCTAAAAAAACAACCCTGTAAAGTTAGAAAAAACACGAAATTTAAAAATAAAAAGATGAAAAAAATAACCTTCAGATTAATTGTAGATTCGGAAAGAATATTAAATTTCCCTTAAAAAGACATGTTCCAAAACTTTTTACAGTTGAGTAACAAAAATTGGCAGAGTTTTTAAAAACTTTTTAAGTGTGTTTTTGAATGAAAAATACGTTTTTTCGGAATGTTGAGTACGCCATCGAATCTGGCACATTTGCATTTTCACTTCATGAGTTTTTTTTGCAAAATATATTTTTTTTTACAAAATACCGTATTTTTTGAAAGTTTTAAAAATTTTATTATTTAACGAAGCAATTTTTCCATGCATTTTCAATTTATTAGAGTTTTTTTTGTAAAGTATTCAAATTAACACAAACAAATCTTGCTTTTAAATTCTTATTTTTTTATAATTTGCAATGTTGGTATCAGACAAAGCAAAATTTGTAAGAATTTTCGCTTGTTCATTTTTTTTAAATGCTAAAATATTCATAAAATACAGATTTTTTGCAAAAAATACTCAAACTTTGCAATAAGGGTATCGAACAAAGCGGAATTTTGAATGGATTTTCAATTTATACTTTTTTTTTGTAGAATGTAATTCGAAAAATTTCCCAAAATGTCGTATTTTTTAAAACTAATTAAATTTAAATAATTTCAATATGTGTATCAAACGATGCAAAATTTTAGATGCATTTTCAGTTTATTAATTTTTTCTTTTAAAAGACTCAAATTTTCACAAAATGTTTTCTTTGAAAATGTTTTTAAATGCCTAAAATTTTAAAATTTGCAATATGGGTATCAGACAAAGCTAAATTTTGTATGAATTTTCGATTGGTTATTTTTTTTGCAAAATACTAAAATTTTCATAAAATACCGTATTTTTGTGAAAACAGCTAGAGGTGGACAAAAAAGAGCGAGCTGCTCACTGAGCCGATTCACTAAAATAGAGCGAACGAACCATGGCTCACAAGAAAAGAGCCGCGGTTCTTTTTGAAACTCCGGTTTTCTGAAACAACCGTTCCAAGATAGAATGATTTTTTAACTTGTTTCTATTTTTAGGGTTATAAATTTATAATAACACCATGCTCCTTAAAAAAAAGAGCGATTTTGCCCACCTCTAGAAAACACTAAAAAAATCATAAATCACAATAAGGCTGTCAAACGAAGCAAAATTTTGAATGTATTTTCAATTTATTCAGTATTTTTGTAGAATGCACATATTTTCACAAAATACATTAGTTTTTTTTATAATTTGCAATATGGGTATAAAACGAAACGATTTTTTGCATGTTTTTACACTTAAGGGTGCACCAATAGGATTGATATGGTTGCAACATGTTTTCCTAAACTAGTGGACACAGCATTTTTCTATTTCCACGATGGAAATTTGTATGGGAAAACCCCTTTTTCGGATTTTGATTTTATAAACTATGTTTCACGCTATATATAGAAACCGGAATATAATTCGGTTGCTCTGAAAGGTGGTGTAGAACATTCCCGAAGAAAATATGGTGCTGGCTTGGCCCTATGATAAAACACCTACAGCGGGTTCAAAACTGGTCTAAAACGTGATTTTTGAGCAAAACAATAAAATAAATATCACATAAATTTCAAAATTATGAGAGAACATCCACCCTACCACCCATCACTAGTGTAAATAACCCAGTATCGCGGCATGATATTCCCAAAACGCAAACCACTTAGGAAAAACATATGATTACCACCACAACTACACATGGAAAGCCCTCTCCCCACACAAAAACGGAAGCGTACCACTACACACCATTAAAACAAATTCCCCACATTTTATCAGCACCAACACACCACACACACGGGTCCCAACCGAGCAATAAAACATCCATCACTCGGGCACTTTTGACGGGTTCGTACTAATGTGGCGAGCCAAAGTGTCGATACACTCTCCTTTCGATGGCATATCATATTTTGTTACGCTACGCCAAACAGCACGTCCTTCTAGTGGTGTATAGAAACTGATACTGCTAGTGTGTGTACTTGTTTGGACAACACTTCTGACAAATTTGAACTGGATTTTTCATTTAATCCAGAATTACAACAAAAAACTTCTTTTTAAAAATGTTCAAACTTATTTTCAAAAGTTGGCATGAAATCAAATAAAAAAAACTTGTTTTCATTGTGTAGCTTTTTTACCGTGTAAACCCCATAATTCTTTTCCAACGAAACGCAATAAACATCACACTCCAAACTGCCAAAACACACCAAATTGTGTCGAATGGGGAAATTTCACTTGAAGCTCTGCAGACACCTTCTGCTACTCCTCCCATGAAATTCGCCGAAAAATTCAAATTCATTGCCACCTACTACCTACACTCTGTGTCCATGACGGGAAACGGATAATGTCAAATTTTTGACATGGTATGGCCATGTAGGACATTGCGAAATTTTGTAGTTTTAGGAAAGTAAAGCAAGTTCGAATTAAATTTAAAAAAATGTTTTTTTAAGAATTCAAAGTTTCAAAAATACCATATTCAATCAATTGACCCATAAATTTAAATCATCGTCGTAAATTACGACACCTTACATTGATTCAATTACAGCGCACGTATTACATCACGCAGTAATCAATCACCCATCACTAATCATCCGAGTATCTCTTTAGCCTTATCAAAATTGACGCAATACAAGGTGATAAGGGGAGCAATCGATTGACTCTGCGTGTAGTAGGTATTAATCATTGATGAATAAAAAGAAACACACACACACACACACACGCCACATACCTTGGTGACCTACATTACCACGCGCAATCTGAGTGATAGTAATCAACTGTGGCATTGTGATTTGAACAGGATGTTCGGTAAAATACTACGATTTAAAAATAAATTGAGCAATGCCAACCCTCGTTTGCGTTTGATATTTTCATTCATTATATTACAAGATAACTGCAACTAATCATGGTACTAATTTAAGAAAAAATAGGTATAAATATTTGTTTACATCTGGAAATGGTGAAAGATATTGTATCTAAAAAAATGTAATGTTACATTAGAAATAAAATACAAAAAAAAATAGTTTTCAACCATCCAATTCTTTTTTTAAACACTCTCCTCTTCAAAGTATTTTTACCTCAATTTATGTGGCATATGGTACTTTTTGAACTATTTTGGATTATTCTGAAATGTTCAACGACTCTTACGTAATATCGTCCAGCGAACACGATGATGTTCAAATAAAAAATATCTGAAATCGGTTTCTACCACGATTTAAAACTAAAATTTTAAAAATGCTTTTGAGTTAATATTTTATTCTTTCGATAATTTCTTTTAAAATGCTACCGATATAATGTCTTTTGGTCGAAAAAGTGCTGAGTTGATGTCAAAAATAGAGGGAGGTACCAAACTACACAGTCAATACTTGTGTAAATTGGGAAGATGTAATTTTGGAAGGTTAATATAACCTCTTTTATAATGTAATTTTACATCAGTTTCGACTGAAAAAGTGGCATTACATCAGTCATTTACACATTTTCAAAGGGAAAAAATGTGTAATTAACATTTTTTCTGAAATAATAGTCTTATGTCGATATCTCAGCAACTAATAGTACAAGGGCGTAATATTGCATGTTTTGCTCTTTTGAAATGTTAGTCTTGATTCAAAAAATGTCAAAAAATTGTTTTCGAAAGGATCGGAAAATTTTACGAATATATATTATAACATTGAAAATCGGACCATTAGTTGCCGAGATAGCCTGCTGAGATTGCTGACATTAGAAAATGGGGGGTTTTGAAAACTGTGCACTTAATCAAAAAAAAAAATAAAAAGTACTTTTCGATTGCAAAATCGATTTTACATTTTTTTTACATACACACAAAAGTGAAGTCAACAAATTTTAAGTATCTGATTTAAATTTTATACAAAAATCATTATTTAAAAAAATCATAACTAGTCAAAAAAATGTTAGACCATGCTTTTGAATGCCTTAAAAGATGCGGGGTTTTTTTCCCCTTAAATATTAAAAAAATATCTTAAAATTAAAATATACAGATTTTTGGAAATTCATTATTTGTTAAAAAAAATTAATTGAAGAATCAGCTAAATTTTTTCCGTGTACCTATTTTTCTGGAGATTTTTATGAGTGAACCAATGACACGAAATGGCTTCTTTGGTAATAGGGAAGGCTCCACAAAGTTTGAGCCAAATCAAAAAAATACAAAAAAATTGTTGAAATCGGCCGATTTCTTAGAGAATTGCTCAGATGTTATATTACCATGATTTTTTTCACAAATCGGTTAAAGTCTTGTCCAAAAATGTTGCCATGGAATGACCAATACCATGTAAAATTATACATAAAATACCATGTAAAATTATACATAAAATTAAACATAAAAGATGTAAATATACACATTTAAAAAAGTAAAATTACATATGGGTCATTCCACCTGAAGCGGAACAGCATTTGAAAATTACCATCTCCGATTCTGCTCAAATTTGGCAGAGCTGTTCAGACTATCAAAACATGCAAAAATCCCGAATTTCATCCAAATCGGACCACCCCCTCCATTTTTGTACCCTCCCAAAAAATCGACTTTTTGGCGATTTTTGAGCGAAACCTCTATCTTCAAACAACGATAACTCAGGAACCACAAATCTTAGAGGTTCGGTCTTAGACTCAATTTTGAAGGAAATTGGATGTAGAATCCATTTCCGTGATCAAAATTTAGATTAAAATATTTTTTCTACCTGTATTGCGCAATTGAAAACTTTAAATGGCCGTATCTCAAAACAGCCCTATTTATTTTTTAAATTTGACCTCACCATCCTATTCTCCGTCCGATTTTACGTAAGAATCACTTATCGACAGAAAGTAATATGTTTCGTTCCAGAGATATCGAATTTTAAAGTTTTGAGTATTTGAGATGACCTAAATTAGCTACATTCGCCGCCTCTGCTAGAAACACTCAGTCGTGCTGATCAATAATTACTACCTGGCATTCTGTAAGATGAATCATTTTTCTAGTTTTATACGATTTGGAGATAATCAATACCTTGAACAATCTATTTTTTGTTTAAGGAATATTTATTGGGTAATTTTTAATGCAATGTTTTTCCTGATCTCACTGTCATTGAACCATATTAAGTAAAATTTGAACTTTTAATATTTATTTGCAAGTGCTATAGAGTTTCTGAATACAATTTTCAAAAATTTATCATTATTTATCTATTATTTTTATATTTTTCCTAATTCTTCATTTCTTCCCACTTAATCAAATTATATCTTTTATTTCTTCTTTTATTTCAAGCAAGAACAAATGTAGAGCTGGCTGTAGTAGATGAAATAATTTTCATGGGTTCTAGAGCTTTTGCCATGTGCGGTAGCGATATAGTGCCATTCAACAAAAACCCCAAAATCTGCCTTACGGTTTGAAAAATTGAGCATGATCATATTAAATCGATTTTTATATTGTGAGCCAGTTTCGTCTGAATAATTGATGATTTTTTTTTTCAATTCTGGTACAATTAATTTCAAAAACAAAACCATATACTTCCTATACATGTGGACAGCAGCTGTATCGTCTTCCAAGATTTCGAAACAAAAAAAAAAGATTATTGTTCGGACGGTGTCGAAATCAACACCACTGAATCTGATCTTAATCAGATTAATCTTTGTGATTTTCTTACATTTTTCAGTTTAATACTTTCCAGAAATTGTAACCGTTGGTCACAGTTCTTGAACGAACCTTCATTTTTCAATTTATTTCCGTACATACAACATCACACGACACAAGCAGTGAAGGGTTATCCGTACCGCTGCAAACACGCAGATCCTGACAGCGCTAGGTCAGGACTGCACGAAAAGTGGGAGGAAAAGAAAATGGGGTTTTTCCCTCCCAAAATGAGGAGGTAATGTTTACCTCAGCCGCCGACGACAAGAATCGGCCTCTTTTATTACCAGGCGTCCGTACGGTAAAGTCGCGGTTCCGTGAGTGTCAGCATCGCCTTTTGCTGGTCACGCCTTGCCTTCCGGTGGAAGTGCCTGCGGAAGTTACATTCTCCCGCATTCCGGAACCCGGCCGTGCGGTTTGGTCAACCTAGCCCTGTAAGTGCGCAGTGCCTTTGGCTACGTTTTCCGTCAACGACCACCACAATCTCTGGCGCGGGGCGCCATAATCGCTAAGGAGATTCCCCCTCTCGGCGCGACCGGATTGGTGGAAGCCAGGTCCGCCGATTCCGACAACGAGGGAAGACGCCTGCCGCAGGAAGGATCGGCAACGCCCGCTCGACCTTGCCTCGCGGTTTCCAGCGCAGCAACAACAACAGCCGTCAACCGTTATTCGGCTGCAACGAAGACGACCCCCCCCCCCACGGGACTTCCGGCGGCACAGTCGAGGACGCTCCTGTGACCGGCCAACGCAAAGAGAACGCCGAAGGCGTTCAACCCCGAAGAAGCTGCTGCTGGTAAAACGGTACGTTTGTCCCTGAAGTGCTACACTAAACACACACACACACACTTTGTACACGAAACAGAAATACACGATTTAAATTAGAAAAGTGTGGTTCTGGATTTTTATTTCCTTTCCGAGTCTCTCTTGAATCGCTTAGTAGTAATGCCGACCCTGAGATGATGAGTAGTCAGTAGCTCAGGTCTACGACTACCTTTTAATAAATGGTCTCTGCCCTGAAAAAATGGAATGAGTTAGCCCTCCTTGAAAACTGATCAAGCCATAAGTTTCAAAATCCTCCTCCTTAATTATGCTTCACGAGAGTTTTATTCATGTTGATTTATAATTTTTAACACGATAATGTATCGTTACTTACAAGATCAACTGCAATTTCCTGCTAGCTTTGCGGGAATTCCATTTTGCCCTGTATTGCGTGTCGTTCTTGCTCTGTCCTGTGTGCTAACACACAAATTCACCGTATACTTTTTTTTTTGTTAATTTAGGAGTTCACAGCAGTTTCCTACAGTGGTGTACATTAAACTTTTGCTTAATTTGCTAATTATTATTTGAGATGAAATCTTATTTCAATAAATACCCAGGTAGTAGTTATTGATCAGCGCGCCCGAGTGCTTCTAAAGCACCCGAGTGCAAATAAAGCAAATACAGGTAATCTCAAATACTCAAAACTTTAAAATTCGATATCTCTGGATCGAAACATATTCCTTTCTGTCGATAAGTGATTCTTATGTAAAATCGGACGGGGAATACGATGGTGAGGTCAAATCTAAAAAATAAATAGGGCTGTTTTGAGATACGGCCATTTAAAGTTTTCAATTGCGCAATACAGGTAGAAAAAATATTTTAATCTAAATTTTGATCACGGAAATGGATTCTACGTCCAATTTCCGTTAAAATTTAGTCTAAGACCGACCTTCTAAGATTTGTGGTTCCTGAACTATCGCCGTTTGAAACTAGGAGGTTTGCTCAAAAATCGCCAAAAAGTCGATTTTTTGGGAGGGTACAAAAATGGAGGGGGTGGTCCGATTTGGATGAAATTCGGGATTTTTGCATGTTTTGATAGTCTCAACAGCTCTGCCAAATTTGAGCAGAATCGGAGATGGTAATTTTCAAATTTGCATTTTTTCTTGCACACTTCAGGTGGAATGACCCATATTCAACATTCTCCGAATTAATGTTACCAAGATTTTTTCAAGGTTTTTTAAAAAAAAAAGGTAAAGGATTTTTTATTATTACTAGGATTAGTCTTGTGGAAAGTGTCAAATTCGTGAAAAATCAGCAAATTTGAGATCCGCAAAATTCGTGGAATAGGACTATCGCAAGACTATTCACAAACTACGTGAAAACTTTTTTTTTTCTCTATTCGTAATGCCTTCTTCATTTTTCATGTTTTTCTGTTTAGTGTATTTAAGTATTTTTTGTTACTTGTTCGGTGGTTCTTAAAAAAAATCTGCATTTTTTGTGGGGAGGTATTAGTCTCACTGTTGATGAACATAAAATGTAAAAAAAATCGAAATGTGATCTTTTGTTCAGAACTGTACAATAATGACTTGAATATAAAAAATGCTAATATTACACCCTGAAATATGAAGCCAGTATGTATGGGAAACCTATACCGTAAACTGGGGTGACTTTGATAGCCCGGGGTGACATTGATAGAAATTTGATTTGGCCACTAATTTTGATACATCCAATGTAACAGTCACATTTTTGCATATATGTCCGATGATAAGCTATCCCTTAATGCTTACATACTGAAAATTCTCAAAAATGTTTGGATATCAATTTGACGGTTATTTGAAAAACCTATCAAAGTCACCCTGGGCTATCAAAGTCACCCCAGTTTACGGTACTTGACCGAAATGTCAAGCTCATATATGCGTTTATCCTTTCCAGTGGAAAGTTTCCACTCTTTAACGGTCTGATGGCCGAGCGGGCTAAGGCGCCAGTCCTTACTGGTGGTGCTGGGTTTGAATACCGTGGGTTACTTTTTTTGAGTTTGCAAAAATTGTACATGCAGTGTGTAATATTAAGTGTCTTTTTCCCCAAAGGTGATAAGCATGATTTTGCATGCAATTCTACAATCGGATTTGTTGCTATGTGGTCAGAAAAGAACGAAACTAATACAATGTCAGCGCGACTCTCGTTTGGCCTGCACACTACCACAGTCAATAGTTAATTTGAAGTTTGACAATTCGCAAAATGTTTTTAAAAACATTGATTTAAAAAAATCAGATCAATGATTGGAATAGAGCCGATCGCATACGATTTTGAATCATATAGGAGCGATAAAACGCAATCGGATCGCCGATCAGAGAGAGGAGAGCGAGAGTATCCAACGGTTATTGGTGTGGTAGTGACAAATGGAGGAGGATTTTGATCAATCATTCTGCTAAATAATAATGTTATTTTTTACTATTGATTTTGTTTTTCACATTTCAAATTAGATTTTCTATCGTTAAAAACAACACTTCTTCTTCAGGTTCACCCGTATCACCCAAAATCTTAATTTTATTCACTCCCGAGTTTCTCTCTTTTGTTGATTTTATTATCGTCCAACCCACACATCACTATCCCCCCCAAAAAAGTCTGCTTTCCCACATGATGCAAAAAAGTTCGCGATTTCATGCGGCCCCGTCCAACAACAACATCCAAACATACGATACAAAAAAAACGCCAAACCGGCACAAAACCGGTTTCGCTGCCTTTCTTATTATGTTTATTCACAACATTCGCCAAAACTTGCGCTGAGTTCATCTCTTTACGATCTGTTGTTGTTGCCATGGACGCCAAGCCATTATTGTTGTTTTTTTCGGGTTCTTTCTCTTTATTTCTGTCCCGTGTCTTAAGCGTTCGTACCTTGACCTTAGTCACGGTTTGTCGCTCGGAAATCTACCCACACCAGCGGCTGTGCTTTGGTGTAAGTTTGCATGTTTCGGGGAAATCGGGTTCCGGGGTTTCGTGACTTACAGAGGTAAAATGTTTCCTCAGAGAAGGTGCTTTTTCACCCAGTTTCACGAACGGTTGTTTTTGCAAAGAACCGGTTCCAGTCTGAGGTTCGAACCAGCTGTTTGGTTCGGTCAGCTGTTCCACTAATTACTCTTTGATGAGTACTGAGAGAGATCATGGAGTATAAGTTTGAGGTTAATCTGCTCTTAAAAAGCCATTTGGTTGTGAAAAAATTGCTTGTCAGTTGAATTTGACAGCAAAGTGAAAATAACGTCAACGATTCCAAAACGATTCGCCAACCGTTGTCTACGCAGTGTGTCACTGACAGTCCTTCCGACATTTACTCATTTTTGCCCTTATCGACGATTACTCATCGACGACTGCAACCCCGGCCCAGCCAGACAGTAGGTAGAGTTGCATCTGTTGAGCTGTGTTTACATTGCCGATTGCCGCTCTCTGGTTCGCGCGACAAAACTGATGCACGATGAAGCACGTGCACGGCAGGAGGTCGATTTTACTGTCCCCGTCACCGACCGGTCGACATTGCATTGGCGGATTACCGACTGGTGGGGTAATAATAATGCACCCATCGGAAGAGACTTACGTCTTTAGAGAGAGAAGGATATTTTTAGCATTCACGGTCGTCTCGTCGTCATTCTGTGAATTCTTCTTCCTGGCTGCGATGACAGATGTTTGAGACGTGAGCGGTTTAGCGCTGTCATAAGATTTGCGAATTTCATGAAAGGATTTATCTCGATATCGGACTACAAATTTTGACAAGTCAAAAGGAACCCAAAGGCTAAAATACAACCTATTACCCTCGGAGCTAAAATTAGCTAATGTGAAGCTCGCTTTTATGAACGAATGACTCTATTTAAACATGGCATCGTGCCAAACTAGGAGGTAATAGCACTGATAGAATAGTTATTTTCAGCTAGTCGTGCACAAAACAATCCTCAATTCGTTTAGAATTCGATAGGAATCTGACTGATTGTTGAGTGAGAGCGTAACTTAATTGGGGTTTAATCTTAGAGCAAACGTAATTTAAAGATTGGTTGTACTTCAAGCCAAAGATGCGTAGCATGTTGGGAGAATCCCCAAGAAAAGAGCACTCACTGTATTAACTCAAAAATCAATTTTAAGATTTTTTGGTGACAAGTCAATGACAACGAATATGACTAATATGACATTTGCGAAATTTCTCTACGAAATCGGTCTTTTTATCTTAATTTTGATTTTTGTATTTTTATCCTTTGAAACTTTTTTGGTGCCTTCGGTATGCCCAAAAAAGTCATTTTGCATAATTATTTTGTCCATAAACTGTTCCATACAAATTTGGCAATTGGGTCCTAAAATGAAGCTTAGATTGCTGATATTATTGTTCACAACGATAAAGCTTATTTTTCTGCGTACAATGACACTATGTACGACCACAAAGAGTTTAAAATGGATTTTTAAATCAATTTTGAAAAATTAACCTCGTGGTCCTTCTTGACAGAAAAGGTCCTACTTGACAGCTCGTTCCAAGGGGACCATAGTTAATCCATCGAAAAAATGTTGTCTTGTCATAAACTTTTTTTGCATAAAAATGAAAAAAAAAGTGATCAGAAATGGTTTTCAATCGTGTTTTTTACCGTTGTACATAAAAATTTACATAGGGCTTTAGTACCCAATTGTTCATACAAAAACGATTTATAAAAATTCAAAAATCTGTATTTTTTGATAGAATTTTTTAATCGATTTGGTGTCTTCGGCAGAGTAGGGAGCAGTCGCGGCTGAATGGTTACGATGTTCGCTTCGTAAGCGCGAATGGTCCTGGGTTCGATTCTTACCTGCCCCCAACGAGAAAGTTCTGGACTCATTGAATTGGAATTAATGAAAAACATAAATATTCACGGCGGGGTTCAATCCCCTGCCCTTTGGATTGGCAAGCATAAATGCTTTCCACTTGACCGTGGAGCATTGGTAGCTTGAAGAGGACTTAGACAGGTATAGTTGAATCCAAGAAACGGACGAGAATAAAGTTAAATGCAAGTTGAATATCAGAACTATGCAAGAATGCATTGCATTACATGCATGCAGGCGCATTTGAAATGAACCTACATTACCTCGTTAACAGTCTGGACCCGATGCCTGATTTTTCTGTTACATTATTATTGGAATTCCATATAAACTGTAACGGGAATCGCAGGCACCGGGTCCTGACTATTAAAAAAAAACAGCCAGGGCGACACAGAATTCATCCAATAAGAGATGAGAAGAATTGAAAAGCTTTCCTATTAGAAATGAGAACACACGAACAACAATGCAAACGGTCGTGACCACTCGCCTAGGGTGGCTCCTGAGACCATTCACCTTCCCAAAAACCGTTCAACTCCAAGCGAAACTTACTTGGGGACACTGTGGTGATTTGCCCTTGACCCCTTAAACAAGTGGAGCATCAACGCTTCCCGTCTTCCAAATCCCTTTCCTTGTCCCTGGTGCGCGGTGGAGATGGGAGCGGCCGGCAATGGACGGCTGCCATGGTGTTGAGAAATCTGGTTCAGGTGGAGGTGGTTCTGTTCCCAATTATCAATTCCTAGACAACCTGGGCTTAGACAATCATCACATCACATGGCGAAATCCAGTCTGCAATCCGCTAAAATCACCGTCTCCTAGCGAAGCGAAGCGACTTGGTGTCTTCGGCAAAGTTGTATGTATGTATTAGGACTACACTTTTTCAGGTAACTTTTTTGAAAATATTAGCAGTTTTTCATTTTTTTAAATTAGTGCACAGGTTTGCCCACTTTTGAAAGAAATATTTTTGAAAAACTGAGAAAATTCTCTATATTTTGCTTTTTAGAACTTTATTGATAAGACCCTTAGTTTCTGAGATATTGCCATGCAAACATTTAAAAACAGGAAAATTGAGCATGAGCATGAGCATGAGAGACCACCCATGGTTGTCCTTCTCCGTTGCTTAACAGGACCGTAATATCCTATCAATACAACCGACCATACGCTTGAACGATCTAATGGTGTTTCCCTTATCAACAGCATGTATGAATGCGCTGAAAAGATAAAACATCAAGATCATCAAAACTAGATCTGGAGCAAATAGGTAACAGTCGTTGGCCACCAACGGCGCCCGCCATGTCAGTTTGTAGATCTCGGGGGATTGGGACGGGAATGTTAGTTAGCACAGGTTGCTACCAAGGGTGGGTTCTATACGATATCCACACCCCCACGTGTGCCGGAAAAACTACTTCTACTTGGGATTTTGTTAGTGGGTAAAGGTAATGGCCAGGATTCATCATAGAGGATGATGATGCGACCCAATAATCAATAAATTTTGTTTAATAGTGTGATGGATTATGAATTCTCAAGGCAAACAGTCGGATGATGCGGAAGAGACTATTCCCGGTTATTTGGTGTTGATTTAGATTAAATGATTCAATCTTAGACAGCCGGCTGTGGAAAGATAAAACCAAATAATATTCGAAAAAGCGAAAACGCAAAACCGCCCGGATAGAAAAACAAACGCAATCGGGGGGACAACAAAGTCGGAAACGGCAACGAAATTCTTGCGTGATGACCGCGACCCGCACCGTTCAACTTCACGAACGCAACTCATTTAAAAACAGGAAAATTGATGTTTTCTAAGTCTCATCCAAACAACCCACAATTTTCTAATGTCGATATCTCAGCAACTAAAGGTCCGATTTACAATGTTAAGATATGAAACATTCGTGAAATTTTTCAATCTTTCCGGAAACAATATTTTCTTTTCTTTTAATCAAGACTAACATTTCAAAAGGGCGTAATATTGAATGCTTGGCCCTTTTGAAATGTTGGTCTTGATTTTAAAAAAATAAATGCGGAGTGGAAAACTTCTCTCAAACTTTTCAACTTTTCTCTCCGCAACGATCGAGACACTGCTCATACTGGAAAGAAAACTGGCAGTGGAATCTGCATCGCTGTCTCGAAAAAAAAATTACAGAACGTCAGACATTTTTGGAGCCATATTTTAGGTTAGTTACCCACATTTTTAGAAAGATAAAAATTTCTTGCATGGATTATCTGAAGTGACATTTTGACGAGGAACTCGGACCAGACATACAGAAACATCTGTATTTTAAAGATTTGTCGATCCCAGAAATCATAAATAGCTGTGTAAACAGAATTTAAGAAATGACGTTATTTAAAAATTTCAACAATTTCTAATTTGATTAAGCTTTAATATGATTAAAAAGCTAAAATCTGCTGTTAAGAGTTCTAAAGTTTCTTCTACGGCCCTGAATTCGACCAGATTAAGACCAAACACAGATTTTTTAAAAGGAAAATACAGATTTCCCATTAAATAATCTGGCAACGTTGTTTCAGACAATCGAGTACGAACTGTTTTCAAAATTAACAAATTTCTAGTTTGTTGAATCTTTCCCAGTTAACTCAATCGGAATTCTGAAACGGAATGCAATTCGAATCGTTTACGTATTCCGTTTCAAACGCAACAACCGATTCCGTATACGTACCAGTTGTTGCGTTTGAAACGGAATACGCAAACGTTTCGAATTGGATTCCGTTTCAGAATTCCGATTGAGTTGACTGGGTTAAATTTATAAAATTTTTGATTAATACATTTTTTTATTTTTTTTACTTTGGAATTTTATTATTTATAAGGAGTTTTTTATATGGAGTTTTGCGTTTCTTCCGAGCTCCGTATCAGCCTTTACGACAAAGTTTGTGATGATTTTCTCAGCAAAAAAACTATTAAAATAAATATTCATGATTAAAGAAATAAAGAAATGCTGAAATACTATTTTTTTATATCAATTTTTTAATTCAACGAGGGCCTCGTGGCGCGGTGGTCAGCGGCTTCGGCTGCCGATCCCTTAGTTGCTATGGTGCGCGGGTTCGATTCCCGCCTTATCATCCTGGCGTTCTATCGGATGGGGAAGTAAAACGTCGGTCCATTTGCGTGAAAGAGGTTGTGGGTGACTCATCACACATAACCTTCGAACGCCTAGAAATGAGCAGAAACTTGCAACAGAGACCACCAAAGACCCGGGAGTCGTTAAAGTGGAATGCTTTGCTTTTTTTCTAATTCAGATTTTATACTCTTGATTGTTTTATGTTATTTGAACTGTATTTTTGAGGCAATTCAAAAACTGTTATAAAATATCTGTATTGAAACAAGAATAAATTATGGAAAAACACACCGAAATGGTACAGAAACATGAATACATTAAATATTTGAAATAAATATTAAATTCTTTAAAATATGTTCACACATTTTCTCATGAACTTTACAAAAAAAAATGCTCACGCTTAAATAAATGAAAAAACAAACAAAAAACAACATTCATGCTTGGGTAATTTTATATCTGAGCAAACTTTAAAAATATTTAACTTTTTTGAAGTCACACAACCTAGGTAGAAACAAAAATATCCAGAGTTTTTTTTTTTTTTTTTTTTTGAAAAGGTCCTATAAACTATTGTCTTTTATATGTTTATGGGACCTTATAAAAAAAAGTCGAGATATATTATGTTGTTATATTGGAAACTCACATAAATTTTATTTTAACATGAATTCACTGTTTTGGAAGAATATTAAATTCTTTAAAATATGTTTGAGTTCAGATATTTTCGCGTAAAACTTTACAAAGACCTGCTTTTGTTTGAAGGAATGGAAATCTAACAAAAATAATAATCACGAATACATTATTTTGAAAGAATGTTAAAACTCACCGAAGAAATAACAAAAACAAAACAAAATCCTCAAAATACTCACACTAAAATAAATCAAATTACATGAAAATAAGTAATTAAACGAGTTTACATTAAAAAAAAACTCAATAAACTTTTTAAAGCACTGTTCATGTTTCAAAAGACGGCAAACCCCAATTTTACTGAAGCAAGAATAAGTTATTTGAAGGAATATTAAACCGACGACATTAAACTCTTTAACCAATATCTCGACGTTGTCGTGCTATCTTGTCACACGTTGCGAGAAAATGCGTTTTAATGTTTGAATAAACAAATGTAAACAATAACAAACACGTTTTGATTGGTTGTCCATTCTGTACATTGTCCCGAAATTTGGTTGAATTTGTTCACCGGAGTCCCGAGTTATAGTCACAAATGTGTAAAGTAGTCGGGCATGTACGTGTGTCAAACGCGTTCTGACCTGAAATCCCTTTGGCCAGTTGTCGCACTTGCAGCAACTTTTAGGGTGTGTCAAGATAGCACGACAAGATTGAAACTTCTTTCATATGAAGAGTGACTGAAATTTACGGGTTTTATTAAATATTTAGGATTGAAATCGAATTTTGAAACACCAATCAAATTTTATTTCTTGTGAAATAATCCCAAAATATGACATTTGACAGCTCTACTCATTCATAATTTAATACATAACAATAACTTCTTAAAAAGTACAGTAAAAGTTCTTGAATTGTTTAATGATAGCTTATTACAGTAGCTTTAATTGATTTTGACACCAATTAAGCGCAACACATCATTGTAATACGCTGTTGTGATACCTCGGAAATAAACAAGCAGATAACGCACGCAATCCTTGTCACCCACTAATAACTGCAACTATAATCCATCAAAAGACGTCACAAGCACCACTTGACCTTGGCGTCTCTAAAGCAAAGCAATTAAGCCTTGAAAAAAAAAAACACTCAACTGCGTTAACACCACATCTGGATCCAAACCTGGCTGCGTCCTGGGCCTACCCGTGAGGGTTGAACAACCCCTTTTCCATCTTGGCTTCTCCCGCGGTGACGCTTCCCAGAACCGGTTCCCTTCGTCAATACTTTACTTAACTAATAGCCGCTACTAGCGGGCTTAGTAGCGCGCTTATCAGCTGTCCAGCTGCTCTTTTGTAAAGGGGAGGGGTCGTGTGGGGATAGCCAACCTCTCGACGCGCTGCTGCCAATACTAGTTTAGTCGGCTTCGCACAAACGATACCCGGCGAGGGCGGCGGTTGACGAATGCTTTATCATCAGTAATTTGCAATAAACTCATCGTCGACGCGGGGCTGAGTGATTAGAACAGCAGTTTGTAATTGCCGCTTCATGATCTGATAATCTCTCCCCCATTGCAAGTCAGTTTGTGGCGAGCTTTGGAGCCGGACGGTGCTGGTTTTTTTTTCTCTCTGCGAGAGTTGTCGCGTTTCGCGGAACGTGGTCATTACCGGATCGATTCGTCAGAAGTAGCAATTGTAACGGAGTACAGCAGGTAGGGCACAACGTGACCTAGTGATTTGCGACGAGTGGTTGCCGGACGCAGCCAGAATGACTTTCTCTTGACAGATCTTCTGTGAACTTGAGTTCTACTCGGTAGAGTGCGACTTCAACAACCCACAATCGATAAGATAATGTCACACTGTAAGATATGCACTCAAAATTACCGGAATTTCCACAGAATCTCCCCGTCCTCGTCGCGAGTGCAGTATTCAATGTCAACGGTGGTGAAGCCCAGCGAACACGTTCCGCTGAATTCCAGCGCAGCTACCGACGAGTCGGACTACACCAATCAGATGACCATTACGGCGAGCGAGTCCGAGCAGAAGGCACTCACCAGCGCCATGAAGTCTGCACGTGTACCGGTTATTGTCAGCGCAACCGGTAAGGACGCAGCCAGGAAGAAGCCGCTGGGAACGGATTTCGTACCGCCTGACGGCGGTTGGGGCTGGATGGTGGTTTTGGCCGCCGGATGCTCCAATGTGAGTGGAATATCTTCCAAGTGGTGCTGTGAATAACCGTAGAATCGTTCTTTTCAGCTGTGCACCTTCCCGGCGCTTCAGCAGTTTGGTTTGCTGTTTCGCGAACGCATGCATCTACTCGACATCAATTCGTCGGAGATAACGACCATTATCAACACCAACTCGGCGCTGATGTCGATCGTAGGTCAGTTTTGTTTGGGCGCTTTTCGTTGTTTACGCTGCGTGTTACTCGAACAGAACGCAGCCAAACTGTCAAACTCTAACAAACACCATTTCACAGGTCTTGCCAACGGACCCATGTTCCGACGGTTCTCGTACCGGCAGGTTGCCTTCTTCGGCGCCTCCCTAGTGACCCTGGCCCTGTTCCTGACCTCGTTGGCCCACTCGTTCGGGATGTACCTGGTCACGTTTTCAGTATTGTACGGTTCCGGCGTCGGAATCACCGCTTCCGCCAACTCCCTTGCCCTGAACACGTACTTCAGGGAGAAGCGCCGGTACGCAACCGGATTCTCGTGGACCGCTACGGCGCTAGGTCCGATCATCGCTCCGCACGTGATCAACTACCTGATGCCGCGATACGGCATTGACGGTACCGTGCTGATCTTTGCCGGCATCGCCATGAACGCGATCGTCTGCTCGATGCTGCTCCAGCCGGTCGAGTGGCACGTGAAGCAGCCCCCGGCGGAGGACGTGGAGAAGGTCAAACCGGAGGAGCCGGTGCAGTGTCAGTTCTGCGCGTCACACCCCCTCCGAAAAGATCACAGTATTCTTTCCAGTCAGTATTTGTACAACGCGGACGATGTCTGCGCAACCGGGTACGAGATCATCGATCCCGGAACTCCCATGCTTTCGCGAGCCAACGACGGTTGGTACTCCGGGAACCCGGCACGATCACACTACGGCTCTCGCCTTAACCTTGGCGGAACGCCAAGCCGGATGCCCTCGTCCAGACCTTCCTTCGTGAATCTTACCGCTGCAGCGGAAGCAACCAAACGGCAACAACCGGCAACTCCACCGGTCAGTGCGTTTTCTCCGCCGCAGCTCGTCAGCGAGCGGAAGTATCTTGCCGATAACCACAGCGCACGATCAACCGGAGGAGCCTTCCGACGGCGTTCCAATACCTTCAACCGGGAGAAGGAAGTTCTCAAGATGGCGTCCCGCAAGCTGGAGCAGATCGTGGACCACGAAACGTGCTGTCAGTGTACGTGCGAAGCGGAACGTCAGACGCTGCTAAAAAGCCAACCGGAGATCCCCGAAGAACCCGCGGATCAACCCGCTCCCCACTACAGTATTCTCCAGAAGATCGTCATCTTCTTCGATCTGGATCTGCTCAAAGATCTCATCTACGACAACATTATGGTCGGCGTCACGCTGGCCAACTTTGCCGAGCTCAACTTTTCCGTGCTCACCCCGTTCGTGCTCGGCGACTTTGGGCTGACCAAGGAGCAGATCGCCATGACCATGAGCTTGCTGGGTGCGATGGACATCTTCTGTCGCTTCTTCATCCCGTTCATCGCGGGAAAGATCGGCTGGGAGAACCGGACGTTCTTCCTGTTTGGCGTGCTGAACATGGCGTTCGGACGAATCGGTAAGCGTTGAGTTGCCCTAATAAGTACGCAGCCACTTTTTGACATTTGACCCAATTAGTTTTAGCCCACTTCCACTCGTATTCGGTGGTCCTCGCAGTGGCCTGCTGGATCGGCTTCAACAAGGGACTGCGCACCGTGTTTATGGCGCTGGCCATTCCGTCGCACGTTCCGCTTGACCGGTTGCCGGGCGCGACCGGGATTCAGCTGCTGTTTTCCGGTGTGTTCTACCTCCTGATGGGACCACTAATTGGTGAGTGGTTGATGAACTCTGTATGCTTCTATGGTCGTAACCGTTACGGGTCGTTGATGATGAAAAGAGACGCGCGCTCAAATGCTTGCGAATGGGAATTGCAAATTTGGGGATGAGTTTACGGTCCGTTGAGTTTTTTGCCGGACCCGAATGTAGAGTGAAACTGGCGGGCAGAATTGCATCATCACGGTGGGTGGATTTAAAGTTTGTGTGATATTTCCTCGTAACGACAAAAGTAATTTGGAAGTTAAATTGCTCATCCCATTCTTTAGGGAAGTGGTGGAACTAAAAGTTGGACTCTCTGCAATTGCTTCTGTTTTACTCATGTAATTATGCAATGCATAAAACTTATGCCACCAAAAGTATTTTAGGTTATTTTATGGTAGAGGATGTTTTGAAAAAAAAAGGATAATCCTCTACAAACGACCCCCTACATAATCGGTAAAAAAATATTTAAAAAAAAATGTATTAAAAAATAATTCATAGAAAAACTATTTTGATCTGGGACAAATATTGTTTGTCCAACCACTATACAATTTAAGCTCGTGCCCATACAAAAAAGCAATCAAAATATACAAAAATCTGTAATTTGAGGACTTATTTTCTTATCGATTTGGTGTCTTCTGGAAAGTTGTATTTTTAGTTTAAAAAATCCACTTTTGACCAAAAATCATTTTCACTTTTGGAAAACGTCCATAACTAAATCGAAATTATGAAGTTCTAACATTATTTCTAGATGGGAATCTTGTAAAAACCTTGATTTTTTTTTTTAATTTCAGCTATTTAGAATACTTTGTACATATAACGTACAATTATGCATTTTTAATCAAATAATGGCTTATAAATCTGTTTAAAAAAAATAAGGGCACAGTTCAGCGAAAAGCGTAAAAATTCCGGAAAAAATATTTCCATAAACTCATTGCTATTTAAATAACTTTTGGACAGAAGTCTAATTTTAATCATTTAAAAAGCTATTAGGGATAATATTTGCAAACAATTTTAACAAATTGGACATAAATTAAATTTACTGAAGGTCTGGGACCCATTTTTTATAAAAATAAAAAAAGAGAATTTCGAGCAATCGAGTACTCACTTTTATTTTTTTATTTTTTAGTTTTTTTAATAGTTTTTAAGAGCTTTTTTTTGAAAAGCAAATCTTAAAAAAATATTGTTGAAAGACTGAGAAAATTTTGCTAGAATTATTCCTCTGGAACTATTTGTCCAATTTTCAATGTTAAAAGTTGAAACTTTTGCGAAATTTCGAAATCTTTTCAATTAAAATAATTTCAACATTTTAAAATAGAGTTTAACTTTTGAAAAGGTCTTAGAATAGATAATTATCCTTATTTCATATTTTAGACCAAATTATACAATTTTTTAAAGTGAGCAACTCTCTACCAAAACCGGAAATGGATTTTATTTGTATTTTTTGGTTTGGCTCAAACTTTGTGAGGGGCATCTCTATGACCATAGAAGTAATTTTGTGTCATTGGTTCACCCATAAATGTCCATACAATTTTGGCAGCTTTTCATACAAAAATGGTACGTAAATATTCGAAAATCTGTAAATTTTGAAAAAAAATCTAATCGGTTTGGTGTCTTCGGCAAAGTTGTAGGTATTGATGAGGACTATTTAAATAACTTTTTTTCACAAAAAAATCCATTTAAAAAAATCTGCATTTTTTTGAATTTTTGAATTTTTTATATGTTTTAGGGGACAAAAACCCGCATCTATTAAGCAATTCAGAAGTATGGACCCAAATTTTGCCGACGAGTAATGTTTTTTTAAATAGTGACTTTTTTATTTGAATGCTGTACTTCAATATTTTTGACCTCATTTTTTATGTAGAATCGAATTTGAAATCGAAAAGTACTTTACAATTTTATTGATAAAGTGAACCGTTTTAAAATATAGTCATTCAAAGTTAAATTTTGTCCTATGAATTCCGGTTTTTTGACTATTTAAAGTAGTGTCCATGATTGGCCATTCCAGATATTTAATATGTTTTTTCAAAAAGTTCACAAAAAATCCTACAGTTTCGTGTAAGACATTGAAGATTGACACCTGGTTGCTGAGATACAGCGGTTTAAGGAAAAAGAAACATGAAAATTGGTGTTTTTCAAGTCTTACCCAAACAACCCTTCAATTTCTAATGTCGATATCTCAGCAACTTATGATCAGATTTTCAATGTTAAAAAATGACACATTCGTGAAATTTTCCGATCTTTTCGAAAACAATATTTTTAATTTTTTGAATCAAGACTAACATTTCAAAAAGGCGTTATATTGAATGTTTGGCCCTTTTGAAATGTCAGTCTTGATTTAAAAAAAAATGAAAATATTTTTTTTCGAAAAGATTGGAAAATTTTACGAATATTTCATATTTTAACATTGAAAATCGAACCATTAGTTGCTGAGATATCGACATTAGAAAATGGAAAGTTGTTTGGGTGCAACTTAGAAAAAATCAATTTTTCTGTTTTAAATCTTTGCAAGGCAATATCTCAGCAATTAAGGGTCGTATTTTCTCAGCTTTTAAAATTTTCTGATTTTGAAGATAGGGCAAACATGGGCACTAATTTTAAAAAAATTAATAACTGCTACTATTTTCAAAAAAAATACCTGAAAATGGCAAAAACTTGAAAACGGTGCACTTCATCAAAATTTAACTTAAACACTTTTTAATTGCAAATTCGATTTTACATCGAAAAATGAAGTTAAAATTTTTTTGCGACAAACATTTCAATTTTTTGAAAAAATCAGTATTGATTCAAAAGTTTATAACTCGGTCAAAGATTTTTTGCCCATTCTGGAAATTTCTGAAAAGTTGGCATTTGATGTCCCCTAAAACATATCAGAAAAAAGTGTTTTTTTGCAAATCAAGTTTTAGTGACAAAAAGTGAAATTAAAAATCACCAATTTTTTTACCGTGTATCATATTTTTTCAGTGTAGTCCTTATCCATACCTACAACTTTGCCGAAGACACCAAATCGATCAAAAAATTCCTTCCAAAGATACAGATTTTCGAATTTTCATAAATCATTTTTGTATGGACAGCTGCCAAATTTGTATGGAAAATTATATGGACAAACTAATGATGCAAAATGGCTTCTTTGGGCATACCAAAGGCACCAAAAAAGTTTCAGCCGGATTAAAAAATACAAAAAAATCGAAAGACCGAAATATCCGAGAATTGCTCAATACTTTTTGATCATAAATTACTGTTATTAAATCAATAAACCACTATTTTTTCAAAAAATCATAGCATGTTCAACATTGTTTGCCTTTCTAGAATTTTATGAAAAGATGGTTTATTAGGGACCATCCATAAACCACGTGGACACTTTTTTTGGAATCTCACCCCCCCCCCCTTCGTGGACAATCTTTTTTGTATGGAGCGTGGACAATCGCTTACCCCCCCCCCCTAAAGTGTCCACGTGGTTTATGGATGGTCCCTTATGCCTCCTTAAAATAAGAATATATATTAAGATAAGTTAAATATAAACTACACTAATTTCACGGCTTTTTTTTCCGTGTGAATTTTAACAAGTCACATACTATTTTTACAATCGAATTGTTTCTGGATTCGGTTAGTAAAGGCAACAATTTTAGAAAAAGAAGACAACAACTTCTACGGTACTCAAAAATAAATACGTCAAAAATAGTTTTATCAAATCAAACTTACCTTCTAACGTGAATCTATATCGTTTACAGTCCGTTGGCCTCTCTGCCAACTCTTCTTCCCCCTTGTAATATCGAATCAATTCGATCCAGCAACTCCAGCAATGATTCCAAAGCCACAGCTGAGCAGATGATTGTACACTATTTTCCAACCGTTTTGTTGGTTTTGTATCGTTTTCCTCTATCTCTATGTTGTGTCGTCTCCTTCACTTTATCATTTCCATCGCGATGTGAATCCAACGACCTCTCCTTCCAGCCGTAATCGGAGAAGACTATTAGCGATGCCGTTTTCCCTGCCCTGAACTATAGTAACTAGTACTAACACTAGCAGAACAAACAGGAAGCCATAGGACAGATTTGCACAAAATAGCGATAAACGCGAAAATTTAAATTCGCCTGCCCCTTCGAGGTAGGCAACCAACGAAGCATAAAAACAACAACAGCTTAGCACCAACACCCACGCAAATTGCCAACCTGCATTATAATTTGGCACAAATTGTACTAAAAACACACACACACGCTTACAAACCGATCAAAACAATTGGCCAAAATCGCGGAAATTTTCCACTGGCTTCTCTCTGTCTCTCTCGCTTCTTTTTTTCTTGCACAAAACAAAAATCAGCTGATGGCCGCCGCCGCCACAGTTTCGTTTCGAGGGTGCGACTCCTTCGGAAGAGTGCCAAACACTGAAGAAAATTACGGCCAAAGCCAAAAGCGATATCCACACAAGCGACGATGTTTACAGAGACACCAGCATAAAGAGGAAACATAAACTGCAACGCTCGCTCTCGCTCTCCCGTTCTCTCACCGAATTGGTGAAGGTGCGGTGCATCGGGTGCATCCTCTTTTGTTTGGAAACAAAAGCTGACAGCGAGAGAGAGGAAGCAAGAGAGAACGAATTAGGCACGTGCTTTGTGCGCTCGCGAAAGCTCTCTCTTCGGTGTGACGTAATGATCGAAGAGAGAGAATAGCAGCGATCGGTGTGGAAAATCCATGGAAAAGTACGAATCGTGACTGAAATTTTCATTATAATTCTTTTCTCTAATCTCTATTAAAAAAAAAATTTTTGCGCGAATATTTCATGCAAAACTAGAGATAATGTCTTATTTTTTTAATCAATAAGGCTGGTACAAATATTTTTTAAAGTTTTTGTCACCCCCCCCCCCCCCCCCTTCAAAATTGGCCCGAAAAATCGAGGGGCAAAAAAATATTTTTACAATAAACTTCAAAATTTCAATGAAAATTCAAGTGCAACCAGCTGAAATCAAATTTAATACATTCTCCTGCGTTTAAAAACATTTTTAGCATGTTTGGGTTTATTAAAAAATCTTAAGATTTTTTGAAAATTTTCGACGCAAATTTTTTTTTTTTTTCGATGCAATTTTTGTTTTTGTCAGATCTTAGATTTTTTGAAAACTAATGATTGCAAAACAACTGAACTAGTGTAAAATGCATTCTAAAACACTTTTTTCATTTAAATGTGAAGACTATGGCTTGTAATTTAAATTTTTATTTTTTTTTATTTTTTTGCCCCCCCCCTTGACCTCGGCCAGGGCCGAGGGACAAAAACTTTTTTAAATATTTGCATCGGCCTAAGGACCTTTAAGAGAAAACCTGGAGAAAAATTTACATTTTGACTATTTTTTCTCTCAGTTTTTTTTTCCAAAAATCCATTTTTGTGTGTAAAGTTCCAATGTGTATATATTGAAATTTACCAACAAAAAACGATAATATCGAGAAAAAAAAACGTTCTGTGTAAAATCGCATGCAAAAGCATGCACATCACCTTTGTGAGAAAAAGCATGTAATATTGTATAAGAAAACGTGTACACAAAAAGCATGTACCGAAGAAAAAAAATCAGGTCTGCTCACCCTAAAAATAACATCAATCTGGCGAGAGTCATATTCAGATTACCAAGTGCGCGCCCCAATCCACTCGGCTATCTCGCCGCTATGAAAATAGATGGATCTTCACCGATGTAGCTGTAGGTTCCCCATACATCGTAAGCAGTTGACAGAGTATACGACGTACGGAAAATCTACTGTTACATTGGCATTGATCCAACTAATTACATAGCGGCGAGATAGCCGAGTGGGTTGGGGCGCGGACTTGGTAATCTGAATACGACTCTCGCCAGATTGATGTTATTTTTGGGTTGAGCAGACCTGATTTTTTTCTTCGGTACATGCTTTTTGTGTACACGTTTTCTCATACAATATTACATGCTTTTTCTCACAAAGGTGATGTGCATGCTTTTTCATGCGATTTTACTATCGGATTTTTTGCTGTGTAGGTCGCCTCCCTAAGGTGTCGTCGTGATAAGGTCCAGTTTGTGACGATACACTACCTTCCCTTTACTAAGCAATCGATACCAGAAGGGAAAAGATCACCAGTTGTATTGGTCCGAGCCGGGATTTGAACCCCGATCTACCGCTTACGAGGCGGAAGCGTTACCACTGGGCTACGTGGCTCGGTCCCTTTGACAAAGTTGTAGAAAATTTATTTTCGTAGAAGAATCTCTCACTTGGGCAATTTGGGCGAGACCTGCGACACCTGCTGCCAAAATCCTGAAGCGATGTTTTTCCCCATACATTTTAGCGATTTTCCCCATATAAACTTCAGCGTTAAAAAGCGACCCCTTAACCTTAACCGATTTAGCTCAAAATTTGCACAGTTACTTATTATTGCCTAAAGAATCGAGCCTTAGGGTATCTCTTGAGATTTTCCAGAATTTTCAATTTTTCTTGTCACCCTAATGCGTATTCATTAAATTGTCATATCTCAGTCAAATTTTAACAAATATCATGTAAACTTAATTTTGGTAGTTCGGTAATTTGGTAATTTCGGAATACAACCTTCCGACAGCAGCTGAAGATTCATGCAGTCCCACGTCGCATGTTCGGGTGTAGACCTACGGAAGACCTTGTAAACTTAATTTTGGTAGTTGATATCTTAATAATTTTTACTGTTTGAAATTTCGTGAAGTTTCACTAAACAGTACAATTATCTCAAAAACAAATTTTGCCAAATATTTGATTTTTTGAAAACTTATTATTGTGAAACAACTGAACTAATGCATTTTAAAACATTTGATTCATTGAAATGTTGAAACTGGTTTGTAATTTCAATTTATTATTGAGCAGTTTTCTAAAATCTCGCAAAAATCCTGATTTTTATATTAGTATTTATTGATTTGTATGAAATTTTGTCCATAAGCCATTTTGCATCATTAGTTTCTTCATAAATGTCATGAAAAATCATGATTTAACTGTTCAAAGAAAACTTCGAATAATCAAACATTTGATAATCGAAACTTCGAACCGTCGAGGCTCCGCTTAATCGAGTCTGAACTGTATTCTAAAAAGCTTTATCTTATATTTTTCTCTCACTCTCAGCACCTCTCTCACAGAAAATGCCCAACAAAGTCCAACAGTTCTTTGTTTGTTGCACTTTTCCTCACTCTTTCTCCCTAACAGCATGCTTCTAATCACGTTTTCTTGGTCGCGTTCCTACACTTTGCTCTGTGATTTCTCGATTAAATTTTCAAAAGGCCCTATCTGCATAGGAAACCCATGAGGGATAGGTTGTTTTGAAAATTTAATCTAGATTTTTTCTTTAATGTTTATGTTTACGTTTCTTCTTTCTCCTCATATATGCTATCCTTTGTGATTGTTTACAGTTTTATTACTCTTTATGCTGGTCCAAGCAAAAGTAGGTACTCTTTTTATTCTTGAGTCTTGCTTTTGTCCGGAGCTGACTTCTTTTTTGCTTATTTTCGTTCTTGAACGGAACGAGTCATCGTATCGGACTTGGAGTGAGTTTTGGACCATTTATCTTCAACGAAAGAGTACAATGAGCAGTGCACACAATTGGTTGAGCATCATACGGGTTTATGTCGAGCACGAGACCATCTCGTGTTTGACTCGATTTTGTTGGATGGCTCCGTTTTCGATGGATATTGCTGAGAGATAACAGAATTGGGCATAAAACTAAATTAATTTATTGAACTTTTGAAACTGAGGATAAATTTTGTTATCGAAAAAAGGGGTTTGATCTCTGGAGCAACATTTGAAAAGGGTGCATAAGCATTTTGACAACAGCAACTATTTTGCAAATTCCAAGACAACGAGTAACTATTTAGCAAACCCCGAAGTGTTGAGAGGTACAAATTTGTATGGAAATTTTGTTGAGAGGGGGAGAGGAGTCTAAAAATTGATTTTAAAAATTGATTGATATAAAAATTTAAATAACTAGCCATAGTCTCAACATTTGAATGCAAAAAGTGTTTTAAAATGCATTTTACACTAGTTGAGTTGTTTTGCAATCAAAAAATGTAAGATTTGACGAAAACAAAAATTTCAACGAAAAAAAACTTTTTGCGATACTAAAGATCGAAAATTTTCTAAAATTCAAAAGATTTTTAAATCAACTCAAAAATGCTAAAAATGATTCTGAACGCAAGGGAATGCATTTTAAATTGATTTCAGCTGATTGCACTTAAGTTTTCAAAACCTGATTTAAAAGTAATTTTATTTCCTTTGTAAAACAACTGTCCAAAGAATCAAAAAATGCAATAAATCTCTAGATTGAAATATTTAAACAATAAAATTGTAGTTTAAAAACATAAGAATAAATTTGTAAATGATCTCATGCATTTAATCTGAGCTTTAGAAACTTTGTTCAACGCGCCACAAGTATCGGGCTCGTTGGTCTAGGGGTATGATTTTCGCTTAGGGTGCGAGAGGTCCCGGGTTCAAATCCCGGACGAGCCCATCTAGGTTTCTTTTTATCATCGACAATACCCAACTCTAAGCAATTTTATCTTGGCAGGCTTCATCCGGGACCGCACCAACTACACCGTCACGCTGCACTGCCTGAACGTGGCCACCTACCTGACGGCGCTGAGCTGGGGCCTGGAGATGTACTACTTTACACCGCGGCGGATTCGCCGCGAGAAAGCTGCGAACGCGGAAAAGGCGGCTGTCATCTGAGTTGAAATAAATGATCTTTTTAAAAAGAAGTGATGGCGAACTTTTTATTTTTGTGATTTAGAATCGAGAAAAAGCTTAGTAACGGTAGTGATCCGGCTTGTACGGTCCGGCGACGGGCACGTTCAGATAGTCGGACTGCTTCTGGCTGAGCTTGGTCAGCTTGACGCCCAGTTTGTCGAGGTGCAGCGCGGCCACCTCTTCGTCGAGCGCCTTCGGCAGCACGAACACGCCGACCTTGTACTGATCCGGCTTGGTCCACAGCTCGATCTGGGCCAGCGTTTGGTTGGTGAACGAGTTGGACATGACGAAGCTGGAGTGGCCGGTGGCACAGCCCAGATTGACGAGGCGACCCTCGGCCAGGAGGATCACGTGGTTACCGGAGGGGAGCAGGTAGCGGTCGACCTGCGGCTTGATGTTGACCTTCTCCTTGGCGTTCTGCTCGAGCCAGGCAACGTTCACCTCGCAGTCAAAGTGGCCAATGTTGCACACGATCGAGTCGTCCTTCATGTTCATAAAGTGCTCGCCCATGATGATGTCGCTGCAGCCGGTCGTGGTCACGAAGATCTGCGCCTCCTTGCTGGCTTCCTCCATCGTGGTCACCTCGTAACCTTCCATCGCTGCCTGCAGCGCGTTGATCGGATCAATCTCCGTCACCAGCACCCGTCCGCCAAAGTTCTTCAGCGCCTGGGCGCAACCCTTGCCCACATCGCCGTACCCGGCCACGACGCAAACCTTGCCCGCGATCATCACATCCGTGGCGCGCTTGATTCCGTCCAGCAGCGACTCGCGGCATCCGTACAGATTGTCAAACTTGCTCTTGGTAACCGAGTCGTTCACGTTGATCGCCGGAACGCCCAGCTTGCCCTCCTTCATCATCTTGTACAGGTTGTGCACTCCCGTGGTGGTCTCCTCGCTGATTCCCTTGATGCCGCCCAAATACTGCGGGTACTCGGTGTGGACCAGGTTCGTCAGATCGCCGCCGTCGTCCAGGATCATGTTCAGCGGCTGCCCGTCGGCGAAGACCAGCGTTTGGCGGATGCACCACAGGTACTCCTCGTCGGTTTCGCCCTTCCAGGCGTACACCGGCACGCCGGCCTTGGCGATGGCGGCCGCCGCGTGGTCCTGGGTGCTGAAGATGTTGCAGCTGCTCCACTGGACCTGAGGAGATAAGAATGAGTGGGTTTTTAGATTATTTTTGAGTAGTTCACCAAACAAAATGTTATAAAAGAGAGAGTAGTCGAATACTCATTTCTGAACGAGCCACCAGAGAACCGAGAGGACGCGCAAAACTCCCAGAAGGAAATGGAAGGAGCTGACCGGGACCGGGACGGAACCAAACCATCGGTAATAAAGGTCAAAAGTTTAGTTGTGTGTGTTTGCATGCACATCGTCGCGGCCACCAAAAATAGTTAATTAAACTCAAGACAACTAAGATTCAGCTGCCGACAAAAAGCGATCACAGCATGCGATGGAACTTACGTATACGTACAACACAGCAGTAACTTTTCGCTCCACCGGCAGTCAACCTGACTTAATCGCCAAATCCTTAAACGTGAACAACGGAAAGACTGGTTCTACTAGACTAAGATCCAAGAACCCTAGAGTCATAACGTTTGTAAACAGGCTTTTGAAGATATAAACGGCTAAGAGGTTTACCGTGAAAATAGCAGTGCTGACTTGTACAAGATTCAATAAAGACACAGGAAATCAACACAACATATGATCCTGGGATCCTACAGATAGTGATTCGAATTCGGCATTGAAAACAATGTAGCACAATCGTGATCCGCAGGCCCTAGAGAAACAAGACCGATTCCGCCAGCATTTCAGATCAATTTTTATATCGCGACGTGCCGCTGCTTAGAGAAAAGGAGTTTGAGTAAGTCTCATGTGCATTCTAGGTATTTGAAGTTCGCGTCCGTGTTAGGGAAGCGCTTTTTCCGATGGCCAATTTGATGCTTTCTAGGTATTTTACCAGAATCATTTTATAAGCAAATGTCTGTAAGCAATCCCCTCAAAATTAAGTTTTTTTTTAATTTAATTTTTGGATTTTTTTTTTATTTTGATGAAATTTTGTGTGTTTTTTTCCTATGACCAAAATGAAGTTATTTTAGCGATTCCGCGTCAAACCAGTAGGATCTAGAAAAGTGCTGTTACCTATTTGGCTAAAATTTGGCATAGGAGTAAATAAGAGTTGATAGGTTAATAAGATAATAAGAAGATAATAACACCAGTATTTTTTTGTTTTTTTTTTTTGCGTTTAGAAAGGTTCTTTACGAAGACTACAAATGTTAATAAATGACAAGGAGAGTGCTAGGCGTCATCTAACCTAAGGCACTCTCCAGGATCCCTTCGAAAGATTGGCTGCGCTAGGGTCTGATTAGATTAGATTAGAGTCGTCTCTCAGGTTGTCAATATTCAAGGAACCATCGAAGAAGGGAATCATCAGTTCACTAAACGATGCAGAAGACTCGATTAAAAATATATTTTAGTTTTTCAGTAGGGTGACAATAAAAAACGACATCAGGGATACTCCATGATTTGATTTCTTAGGCTAAACATAACTGTAAAAATTTTGAGCAAAATCGGTTAAGGGTAGCTTCTACCGAGATTCCGATCATCTCTCCAATGATAGCAATCATATGATTCCTGTCACCACGCAGCATACATTAGGAAGAGAGAGACAAAAACGAGAGAAAGAGAAAGAGCACGTTGTCTCGTTCGGGCGGCTGCTTGAGCTTGAGGCATTTTTCGTTCGTTTCGTCTTCGTGTTTACGTTCACTGACCGTCGCCAAGCAACGACGGTCATGATAGGCGTTGTGTGTCAGCGATCAAATATCGTTTTGGGAAATGATCGCTGACAGAAAGTTCTATCGAATATCGAGCAGTCCCATTCAGTGATAGATCCCTTTTCAAGCATTGGTCATACGTGTACAATTTTACATAAAAATGTCACACTTGACAAAGATCCGACACATTTAACGCCACCTTCTGGCGGAATTTTGAAATTTTTGCCTTTCCCCATACATTTTTTCGATTTTTCCATGCAAATTTAAACGATAAAAAGCGACCATTAACCCTTAAGGGGTTACATACATGTACATACATATACACATGGCAAAATTTTGAGCTTAAATCGTCTCTTACTCAGTTTAATCATGAAATATCTTCATGAAACTTCCAGGAGTGATTAATAATCATATTTTGAGTGGGTTTAACAAATATTCTGTAATATTAAATTTTATAATTTTCTACATGTATGTAACCCCTTAACCCTCTACGATCCAACCCCGCCATTAGACGGGCTTCGATTTAAAAAAATCGGCAAAAATCCACTTTTCAACCAATTTCTGATCTTTAAAAAGCATTGGAAAGAAGAACTTTTAAAATTTTAGAAAATTTATGGGTTGGAAGTTTAACTTTTTTTATGTGACTTTGCCAATTTTTTAAAAAAATTATTTTTTTTAGAGGTCACCTTTGGCTGTGTTTTTTACTAACATTTCCTTTATTTTAAGTAAAAATAAGTATGCAGTAATTTTTCTAGTGTCCCAGACTATGCCTCTATGCATTTTTTTTTTTACAATTTAAATGATAATGGTTCCATTTTACAGCAGAAAATGTGAAAAACAAGCAAAAAGTTGAAAAAGTGACTGTAAAAACATGAAAAAATTAGATAGGAAAAAAGTAATGTAATGATAGAAGGAGGTAGAATGGGCCAAAAACAAACATAAACTAAACAAGATAAATGCAAATTAAAATACTAAAAATGAAACAAGAAAAACATAAAACAAGAGAAGTAAAGTTTTTCGTAGAACAAAAGTTGCTCAAAATGACCTCCTAAACACGGGAAAAATAAAAAAATTCGAAAAAAAATGTGGGCGGTAGAGGGTTAACCGATTTGCCTCAAAATTGGCACAGTTACATCTTTTACCTAAAGAAACAAGCTAGGGGGTAGCGCTTACGATTTTTCAAAATTTTATTTTTTTCTTGTCACCCTATTGTACAGTCATCCCACATATTCGAAACACTTTACAAATCGGCCAACGTTCAAAACATCATAGAAAATCGATAATTTAACATAGTGATTTCTTGAGTTTTTTTTAAAAAGGTCTAATAAACTATTGTGTTTTATATGTTTATAGGACCTATTCAAAAAAAACTCTGGATTTGCTTTTACCTTCATGTGAAAACTTATCTTATGATCTTTCGATGGAAATGACTTTAATTTTTTTACGGTTTATATCAAGTTTTTAAAGAAAACATTAACCCTTAAAATCCTCGAATTTAGAACACTTTTTTCTTACAGGTGTAAACAAATTTTGATTCTCTCTAAGAGTACACATTTTTTTTACAAAATAATAATTTCACACGCTGTAACCAATGAAACTCAAGCTTAATAATGATTTATTAATGTTCTGATAACAATAGAGTCCTAAAGCCCTATGCCAATTTTTAAGTACAATGGTAAAAAGCAGGATTAAAAACCATTTCTAGAGTTTTTTTTTAATAGGTCCTATAAACATATGAAAGACAATAGTTTATAGGACCTTTTCAAAAAAAGTCGAGATTTCTAATAACTTCTTTTCATTTTAATGAAATGCAAATAAATTGACAAGACAACATTTTTTGATGGATAAATATGGTCCCTTTGGAACGAGTTGTCAAGAAGGGCCGCGAAGTATTTTTGTTAAATTGATTTAAAAATCCGTTTCAAATCCTTTGCGGTCGTACTTCGTACAAAGGGTCAATGCACCAAGAAAAATCAGCTTCATAGATGTGAACGATAATATCACCAATTTAAGCTTAATTTTAGGACCCAATTGTGAGAGGCACAATGACATCCCACAAATATACACACTAAGTAATTTTTTTTACCGAAATTGCACAGTAAAACATTATTTTTACCGGTAAACAAGAACATTTTACTGAAGAAATGCAGAGTATTTTACTGTAATCGATAAAAAAAATACCGTACCTCGGTTGTTTTTTTACTGGAATTCCTCAGTAAACTGAAATTTCCAGTTATTCATTCAAACTCTGTAAAAAAATACCGGTAACCCAGTAAAACTTGACATGTTTACAGAGCACTCGGTAAAATTTAACCGAGTGAAATTTATTTTGACATTCAAAAAAATAAATTTAATAAAATATTCGACGCTTTGGCTGTTCGCGAGGTTTTCAATTGGATTTTAAGTATAATTGAAGTGATTTTGCAGTGAAGGTGAATAAAATGGACGGAATATTGAACAATAAGGAAGTTAAGTTTTCGAGTGATTCTATAGCTTTTCCCCATGCATTGCGGTGGGGAAGGCAAAAGACAATCAAACATAGCAGTAACTCTTTGTTTCGGCGTTCCAGTCAGCCTTACTGAAAACGTGAACAAGTAATTATCGTGGAGACTGGATTCACTAGGAAATGTATTCGTACTTGACCAAAAACTGTGGTACAGGATATGCAGGAACTTAAGAATTTGATATCCGATGAAAACCCTAGATTGTTTGAAGTTGTAAACGACCAGTATTCCCGTATCTTCCCATTTACTAGGGATTCGCCGAGATAATAACACTGGTGACTTACACGAAGACGACTCAACCATCATAATGAATGGTATTGGTTGTTTTTGAAAAAAAAGCTTGTCCATCCTCGCCCATCCTGTTTTCATACAGCCCTGGTGATTACTGGAACACAAAGCAAAATATGATCCAAGGATCTTCAAGATAGGGATTTGAATTCGGCTTGTACTAAAGCCAGTCGGTGTTCGAGATGCTGCGCACTCTTGTCAACTACCCTCAGCCGCTGATTAGGACGTTGAAAGAGTGGGTGTCGTGCGATGTGGACACATCGACAAGTTGCACTCTCTGCTGGAGATCGCTAGCCCTCAAAAGACGGAGCTCGGAGAGAATCACATTGATTGCCTACGACGAAGTTTCTATCAAACCAGATCACGAGTGCAACCAAAATCGCCAGGTAATATAGGTCCACACAAGGAAATGCAGGTAGTCATGGCAAGGGGTTTATTCGGCCATTGGAAACATCGGGTTTGAGGTGGTCGGCTTTGCAAGGATCAACACTGCAAAAAACCCGTATGTTCCAACATGCAGGAAACAACATCAAATTCAACAATCTAGACAAAGACAGCGCAGCTTATAAGTAAAGGACGAACGCAGTAACTGTTGTCAGGCATTACGGGGACGTACCTGATACGCAAGTTCTGGAAACAAGCAACGGTTGGTTCGATGTCTGTAATTCTTACAAAATTGACCAAAACATCATCGCCACACGTTGCTACAGACAGTATGAGGACGAAGAACTTCGGTATTTGAATAGCACGTCCGGAGTTGGGAAAGGCGCTTGAAGTGAATTAGCAGCACATTTTCATCCCAAATCCACAAGCGATAATCTCTCCTTCCTAAGTAAACATCTTTTAACTCAGCCTTCTTCCTCGGACTCGGCACGTGGCGTGTGGCGCGGAAGCGATTCATTAGCATAACAACAATGATTAGACAAAAGTTCGAGGTATTTCGTAAGCTCTGAAAAAGTGAATTATCTCTCTTTCGTTTGTGTCTGGTGATGCGAGATAACCTTAACCTTTTTCGTCAAACTCTTGGTAGGGGGCTCTTATGACGCCACCAACTAATCGGACTAGTTTAATCGCAGTTTTGTTGTTTTGCGTTTAATTTTGGAAGTTTTTCAAACTTGTTTTCGCCGAACTTGAGAAGAAAGATAAGGAATTTATTCAATTTCGCAATTGAACGCAACAAGGACTAACTTCGAGAAACAAGCAGTTTTAATCAATAATCATGATTTACCAGAAAAAAAATCCAAAATTCAGTCAACTCACCTCCGCGCCCAGCTCGACCAGCGTCTCGATCAGCACCGCCGTCTGGATGGTCATGTGCAGACATCCGGCGATGCGAGCCCCCTTCAGCACCTTCTGCGGGCCGTACTTGGCGCGGCACGCCATCAGACCGGGCATTTCGTTCTCCGCCAGCATGATCTCCTTGCGGCCAAACTCGGCCAGGCTGATGTCAGCTGGAATTCGAAATTGGAATTGTAATTCTCGGAACATCCGGAAACACACGGGGGGGTTCTAAAAATAAAACTCACCAACTTTGTACGCGGGTTTTGTCGACATTTTGGCAGAAGCAATTCAAAACCTGGATCCGAGAAAGCGCTGGCGAAGATCCTCACGGGTTGGAAGCTGAGACGAAACTGCTAGCTCGAGATGACTTGCGACTGGTTCTTATCAACGTTGACGCTGACAAGGAGGATTATCACTGGGACGCGTGCCGCGAGGGATTTTGCACACAGGAGATCGCCGAGCTGTGAACCGCGCGGTATTCTTTTTTCGAAAGAGAAACGTGCGTGCGCGAACTTGCCGGCGAAAGATGACAGCTGACAGTTCAAAACAAAAAGATTCCACCGGGGTGGTGTACTAAAAATGAAATGTCAAAGTGTTGAATTAGTACAAGAGGGTTCGGATTGATTGTAAGATCCGGGAAGTTTCGAAGAAACTTTCCCGGGAAAATCATGTTGATGTAAAATCATTGACGAACTGACGTGGCACCAGCCCACCAAGAACAAATTTGACGATCATTGCTGACCGCATTCTTCTTCTCTTTCTTCCTTCTTTTTTCTTCTTAAGTGAGTGTCAAAAATTGAGTTTGACATTTAGCCACCGCAGCTGTTCTCGTGCTGCGAAAAATGCCTTAACAAGAAGTGAAAAGAGCTGATATGAATTAATTTGTTTATGTTAAAGAAATATCCAACGACCTGTCGCATGATAGATCCGGACAACGTTTTCAACAATATATATGAGATCCGGCCTGAAAAAAGTTCATAAATAACACTTAAGTGCGTATAACTTTTGATAGGGTTGTCAGATCTGCAATCTTTTGAACTCGTTGCAAAGGGCTTTTAATTACCTATCGAACGACTGGTCGCATGATAAATCCAGACAACGTTTTCATCGAAATATATCAGATCCGGCCTCTAAAAGGTTCATAAATAACACTTAAATGCTTATAACTTTTGATAGGGTTGTCAGATCTTCAATGTCTTGGACGCGTTGGAAAGTTCTTTTGATTACCTATCCAACGATAGGTCGCATGAGAGATCCGGACAACGTTTTCATCGAAATATTCGAGATCCGGCCTCCAAAAAGTGCATAAATAACACTTAAGTGCTTATAACTTTTGATAGGGTTGTCAGATCTTAAATGTTTTTGACGCATTGGAAAGGTCTTTTTATTACCTTTCTAAAAATGTATAGCATGATGGGTTTTCTTACAAAAACCACCCTTTTTACAATCTTTCGGACTTTTGTTAAAATCGTTTTTTTAGCATAACTTTTGAAGTACTTTACTAAACTTCATAATTTTCAATAGGGACTTATGGGACCCCAAGACGAATCGAATGAGACCAAAACGGTCCATATCGGTTAAGCCAGTGCTGAGATAATCGAGTGCATATTTTTTGGTGCACAGACCCACATCCCTACACACACACACACACACACACACACACACACACACACACACACACACACACACACACACACACACACACACACACACACAGACATTTGCTCAGAATTTGATTCTGAGTCGATATGTATACATGAAGGTGGGTCTAGGAGGTAAAACTAGGAAGTTCGTTTTCTGAGTGATTTTATAGCCTTTCCTCAGTAAGGTGAGGAAGGCAAAACACGCTATTTGTATGATTTACACGGTTCCACTTAGATTTATTTTACCAAAATTGGTAAAATTTTACCAATTTTTAACTGCCTATCGATCGATAATCTGTTCGGTTAAAGTTCAGTATACCGATCGGTCAGTTAATTGAAATCCAAGATGAAATATCAAACCACAGAGAACAGATGTACATCATTGAAGAAACAGAATTAAAAAACGTGTGTAAAAATTCAAACCAAATTACGTTGACAAGAACTAGGGTGTGTACATGGGTGTGTAGCATTCGCCTAGATAGCGCCACTTCTCTGTGATCAAACTAACCGAATTATTGTTCGGTAGAGTTTCGTGCTGCATTACCGAACGATCCGTAAACTTAATTCAATTTTGTTATTCGATTTGACCGAAACATCTGCGTTTTTTTTCTCCTAGATTACAGAATTTTGGTTGTTTGAAGTTGAATTTCGAGTTGTAAATTTCCCTAACCTATACAAAATGATGAAAATTGTAAATTTGTTTTGAAAATTTATTTACCAACAAGAAAACACACATTTCAATGGAATCGCTGAATCATCTCAATGAAAATTTATTTAATGTGCCTTTTGACTCCATCCAATTTCAGAGGGATGATCCGAGAACTAAGAACAAATATGAATCCTATTTCAAATCAGTCGTTAAAACCCTGAGGAATGAAATTGAATAGAGATTTTTGCAAAATTTACGTCTGTTTGTCTGTGAGAATAAGAAACATATAGGACCATTTGAAAAATTAATCAAGATTTTTGCTTGAGCCTCAAGCTGAATAAGCTCGAAACCAAAGTGGTCATTCGCTGCTCCAGGGTAGTTAATGATTTGTTTATTTTTTTCAATTTGGTAATTTTGTTAATATTGGTAATTTTGTTCATTTTGGTCATTTCGGTTATTTTGGCCATTTCCGAATTTCAGAATTTTGTTCATTTTGTTCATTCTCGTCTTTTTTTCATTTTTTATTTTTTTCCGTTTTGGTCATTATGGTCCTCTCGGTCGTTTTAGATTTTTGTTTGTCATTTGGTTTATTTGGTCATTGTGTCAATTTTGTCGATTTTGTTTATTTTTTTCAGTTTAAACAATTTAGTCAATTTTGGCACTTTTGTTCACTTTTATCAATTTTGCCGATTTCGTCAATTTTTGAATTTTCTTTCAGCTGTAGTCAATTGATTCATAAGGCATCATGTACATTTTGACACTTTCTGCATTTTCTGAAAGTACTGCTAATAAGCTACCTCTCCACCAAAAATTAGCAAAAGTTATTTCAGTAAGTCTGTTTAATAATGATTTTAAATAAAGTAACATAAACAAAATCTCTAGCATCAGCAGTGCCTTTTCATATAGCCCTGTCAACCTGTCAAATAAAAGACGAAAAAAAAAAGCATCATAAAAAGACGCCATGTACATTTGCCGACGAAAAGCGAATCACAACAAAACTTCCCCTCCACTTGCAAAAAGCGCCATGTACATTCGGCGAAGAAAAACGAATCATAACAAAGCTTCCCCTCCAATGACAGCAGGGTGATATAGACGTTGGTAATTTCAAAAGAAGTTATGTTTGTTTGTCTTAAATATAATGACGGAAATAATGTTTCATTGAATAAAGGCAACGTTTTTCATCGTTTGTTATCATTAGAACATCTTCTTTTGCTTTTATTTTAAAATGGGAATTGATAAACGATGTTCAACATTCAAATGCTTTTTTTTCAAAACGAACAGTGTGTGCTTTTTGAAATGTTGGCGTCGAAGTTATTTAATTCTTGAGTTCGTAAATTGTTTTAATCTGAAATTTTCAAATTCTTCAATGCTTCAAATCTGTCATATTCAGTTATTTTTATAAATTATTTAATTCTTCAATTTTCTTATTCTTCAGTTCGTTAATTCTTCAATTGGCTCCTAACATTAAGCTAAATTTGCTGATAATATTGTTCACAACGATAAAGCTTATTTAACTAAGTACAACGACCCTTTGTAAGACCGCAAAAAATTGTAAATGGATTTTTAAATCAATTTATAAAAAATAACTTCGCGGCCCTTCTTGACAGAAAAGGTCCTACTTCACAGTCATGACGTTCCAGCAGGATTCTAGCAGAGTTCTTACAGAGCTGGATATTCTTACAGCATTCTAGCAGAAATGTTCTACCGTTCTAGCAGGATTCTGGCAGAACCAGCTCTGCTAGAATATTTCGTGACTGGGTAACAGTTCGTTCCAAGAGGACCATATTTGATCTATTGAAAAAAATGTTGCCTTGTCAATTTATTTTTTGGCATTAAAATGAAAAAAAGTGTTCAGAAATGGTTTTAAATCGTGTTTTGTTACCGTTGTACATAAACATTTACATAGGGCTTTAGGACCCTATTCATTAATTCATTAATTTTTCAGTTCTTTTTACTCTTTAATATAAATTATTTATTTCCTTAATGTATAATATTCATATTCATTCATTTTGGGAGACCCTATTATGAAATGCATCCTCCCGGGATTTTATAATTTTTTATTTTTAGTACAACCCATAATCGACGCAAGAAAATTTCACATCGTTGATCCACCTTCAAGTGAGCAGCACGATGCCTCCCTTTTGTTTACCACCCCCACCACACGGAGGCAAAACATGAGTGCATGCATGCTTGCGTGAGAATCTCCCAACATCAAAAACATACTCTCTTTTCGCTCTCTCTTCTTGCTTGTTCGAAAACATAAATTTCTACGGCTGTGTGAGTGACAAACATAAATTTTGGTGGTGTGTGTAAGGGAGGCAGTGCTGCCAAAAAAATTTCATTTTCACTAAAGTCGAACAATCGAATTGAAAAAGAATGTTTTAACAGAATCTGTTTTGTACACTCAGCCAAAACACCCTTTACCAGCCATAAGGATACCATATATTATTTTTCCATACAAAAACCATATAGATTTCATAGGTGTACTGAATGGATATTTTTTCCATAAGGAGACCATATGAATTTAATGTACAATTTGTTTTGCGTTCATAAGAGAACCTTATAAAACGCAAATGTTGTGAAGCTGGCAGATTTTGGTGTCTATATGGCAAACTTATGAATAGGATTTATTCCTAAATTTTTCTCTCTTAAAATTGTTACTGTATTGATTTGAAGATTTTTTAAAAGTTTATTTCCGTTATATTACAAAAAAAAAACAGATCAGATTGAACGAGTCTCACTACTGGTCGTGGCCGCTTTTGAATCTAGTTCGCACATTCAGTCCCCCAAGTCGCTGTGAATGTTGCTTCGGCACCGGTGTACGCTGATCGTACCTTCGACCGATGGGTGTGGATCGTCTCGGGTCGACCGGAAACTGGCCATAGTTGGAACGCTCGTGGTCGGACACGTGGTCTAACTGCATACAAACGAAGGTGATCTCGATTATGTTTGCATCGTAAATGGTCCGCTTCTCGTTGATGACCTTCTGCTTTTCCTCCGAATTGATCACGATCCTGAATGAAAAGGGTTGAACTTTAAAAAAATGTAAAAAATCTACGTTGAACCCTGAAACTTACACAATATGCTCCTGGTTGACGTTTTGTAACTGTGGCAGTGGCGTTCGCTTGGGCCGTTCGCTTTGCATCGGTTGCGTCACTACCGGTGGCTTTGTCGTAATTTTCCGGTAAATCACGTCATCGCGATGCTGCTGCTGCATTTAACAGAACGAGACTAGGGAATGTTTGACGAACATCGGGAAGTGCGACGGAAACGGCACCACCTCCAACTCCACGTCCACTACTTAAACCTGCAGCATGACTTCATGTTGCGACTCGTGAATTTCCGACGGCAAATGTGTGTGGTTAATCTTGTCGTTGGTCTCTTGTTCTTGTTAGCCGGTTGCTCCAGCTGCTCACTGATAACGCCGGAAATGGATCGCGTCGAAGAACAGGTATGAGTTGCGCTGCGCCTTCAAGACCTGTAAACTAGTCCGGTCGGAAAAATCAATACTTTTTTTGAAACCTGAGGTTACAATAACTTACCAAAGTGAAGTTCGGGTTTGACCTGCCCTGGCACAGAACCAAATTGCGCAACTCGTCGTGCCGCTCATTGACATTGAAATTGGGAAATTGGAAATGGAAATTTTCGGAAGTTTTGCCTCGGATACTCAAGCAATGATCAGATCGCGGAGATCATTCTCCGGAATGATAAGTAGCGCGGTCGAGTCCTGAAACAATAATAAAACTTTTTTGTAGCAATAGAAACGAGATAATTCACTTACTTACTTTCTTTTTCCAAATATGTTCACCATCCTCTTGCTTCGACTGGTCTACTTTTTTCGCCATCATGAAATATATTTCTATAAGGTTTTCATATAACTTTTTCACATATACAATTTCATTAGATTTCATACGCTTACCTTATAAAATGTATAGGAACAGCAATCAGTCATATAGTAAACATATGGACTTAGTAAATGGCGATTTTGATAGCATTTATATGGCTGGCCTTATGAAATTCAAAACTTATTTTGGCTGAGTGTATAATTCTTGACTTTTTTTTGATAAGGTCCTATAAACAAATGTAAACATTGAGTGTATCCCTTTCACACCTTATGTCAAAGTCCATCGGAGTAAGCGGGATACACTCAATGTTTACATTTCTTGATTTTTTTTTGATAAGGTCCTATAAACAAATGTAAACATTGAGTGTATCCCGCTTACTCCGATGGACTTTGACATAAGGTGTGAAAGGGATACACTCAATGTTTACATTTGTTTATAGGACCTTATCAAAAAAAAGTCAAGATTTGTTTATAGGACCTTATCAAAAAAAAGTCAAGAATTGTATAACATTTTGTTTAAAATTTTATTTTGTGACAAACTTCTGCACAAATTGATGTAAGCGAGTGATTATGAAGAATTCTAGAGTTTTTTTTGATTAGGTCCTATAAACATATGAAAGACAATAGTTTATTGGTCCTTTTCAAAAAAACTCTGGAATTGATTAATAATTTATGTTGTAATTTATATTTCTTTGCTCTTTAATGTTCTAAATTTAATATCTGAATTCATATTCCTGGAAAAATTAAGTATTTTTCTGGCAACCCCACTACACACTTAAACCCAGCTTCAAAAGTGTTCGTGCAATCGCCCTGCATCACAAACACTTCCACACAGTTTTTTTTCGAACTCGAACTCCGACAGTCTCCGTCCGCCCGACATCGATTCGACGTTAGCACTTCATTCGCTGGTGAAAAGTATGGCCGAACGGTTCGTCGTCCGTCGTCGTTGCGCAAAGTGAGTTGTTCTTTTCTGCCGAAATCCCAGACTTTTCCGGGAACCATCTCGGTGTTCCGGGGTGCCGGCAACTTCCGGTTAGCGATTTAGTGGTTCAATTCGGTGGATTTAAGTGGTTTTTTAGTGCGAAAATCGGTTTTTAGAAATAGATTGCTCGAAAGCGCCGCACCCAACCTTTTGCTTGTGTGTGTTTGTGTACAAGTGTGTGTGTGTGCGCGTTTGTGAGAGAGAAACAGAAACCCAAAGAGAAGGGCAAGAGAATCGGTCGGAATTCGATGTTGGCCACAACCTCCGAGCAGAACCCGTTATTCCGGAAAAAAAAGTGTTGCGGCAGGAAGAAACTCCCGAGTTTTTTTTAGTTTTAAGCTTTTTGTGTCACTGTGACACTAGGCAAATGTCATCGCAAAGTGTAAACTCTCTTTGAAGTTTTGCACAAAGTGTCACTTTTTAAAACTTTGTTATTAATAGCTCTTGTTTATTTGTGTTTGTTCGCTCGCTCTCTCTGCGATGAATTTGTTGTTTTTAATGGGTTTCTTTCTGCAGTGTGTTATTTTAGTGTGATGACATCATTGTGACCACCGCACCCCGTGAATCTGCTGCAGTTTCCTCCCCCGAGGGGGCGTCGTGTCACTCTGTGTCATCAGTGAAAAGTTACTCAATTTCTCGAAATTTACAGCATAAATAGTTAGGAAAAGCGTGTTCAACATAAAACCAGAAGAAGAAACAAAAAACACAAATCGAATTTCACCGTAAAAAACCACCTGGAGAAGGTCGGTTCCGTCCTCGCTCATCGACCAGTCGAAGTAAGTAACCTTTTGCCTCGCACACACAAACTTAAATTTGGGGGGAAAATCGATTTTTTCCTCCCCGGGAGGAACACCGGCTGTCGGTGGCCGTGAAGACCCCTTCACGGCGCGGTCCTCACGCAAAAAAACACACGAAACTCTTCGATATCGTGTGAGGGTGAAGCAGAAGGGCGTAACACCCACCGATGACGACCTGCTGTGGCTTGCGTGCCCGTGGTCTTCTCCTCATCAAACCGGGGGGGTTGGGTTGGGGTTTGGGAGGGAACACACCAACTTACTCACAAATACACGCTAACACAAAGAGCAGAGGAAGCTTAAGAAAAAATAACATTATTCATCGGTCATAAACACGCAGAGCCTCAGTCAGTAAGAGAGCCAGCTTGATGGAATCGACTTTTATGGAAGAGGTCTTGCAAGTTTTGGGGGCGAAATATGTGGATATGGATATTGCCGGCTACGTACTTTGTGACTTTCTTGGCAAAAGATGCCACATGGTCACGGTTTAGTACGCATGAAATCGCCAAATTTGCGTAGAGAATGTAGTTTCGACCGTTTGTTCTTTCATTTTATTGATGTCTAGTAGCAAACTTGTAAATTAATATTTTGATCGAAACAAAAATAAATAACTTTATCAAAACAGTATAAAAATTTAGCAAAAGTCAGATTTTGAGCATTGTCATAACAGAATCATCCTTAACTTGCCAATGCTATGAAATTTGTCCTTAACTCGAAAAAATTGATATCCTTTGACATGACTTGTAGAGTTATTATCTGACAGATTCCATGTTGTTTGAAGTTTCACATGACCATTTGAACTAGTTCTTAAGAATACCCCCATCGGAACCGGTATCTGGAACACCCCGAATGACCATATTTTGACAGGATCTTGTCCAGGGCACTTGGTATGAATTGTAGAGTAAATATCTTACTTATCTCCAAGTTTGAAGTGTCGCTAGATGATTTGAAGTGATTTTCAAGAATTTTTCTAACGGAACCTGTATCCGGAACATCCGGGATGACCAAACATTGACAGCATCTGGTCGAGGTCACTTGCCATTGGCTGTACAGTAAATATCTGGCTGATTCTAAGCTGTGTGAAGTGTCGCGTGACCATTTGCAGGAATGTCAGGTCAGAGAGGATTGTAATTTTTAGTGCAAATTACTTAAATTTTAACAAAACACCGTATGAAGTAAAAAAACCATTACATTTTCCCTCGTTCAACACCCATTTTGCAAAATGAAAAAAGTAGTGCAGTCCAGACTCGATTATCCGAAGGATTGTAAGGGACTTCGAATAATCGAATCAAGAAAACATTTTTTCGTATTTTTTGAAATTTCCATGAAAATTTTAATCAAATTTGAATGGATGATATTCTTAAAAAAAACTAAATGTATTTTTCGAATATTTCATCACCGCCATTTTGGCCGCCATCTTGGATTTGAAAATTCTAAAGCTCATAGGGGAAAATATACCCTTTCTAATTAAACATCTATCTTTGTCATATGAAGAGTTTGATGCTCGATTAAAGCACCAAAATTACTATTTAGGCTATAAACATACCAACAACAGCACTCAAATAAGCACCCAAATTTATGCCATTTTCTGGAAAAAAGATCAAATTTAATGCACCTTTGATCATAATTTCTATTTCGCGAGACCATTCCTCATCATTTTGTTGGCACACACACCCACACGCAAGATGCGAGCTTAACTGCTTAACGAAAGTCGCCATCAATATCTTTTCACTTGCGCTAACGTTTTCAAAGCGCTTAAGATATGAAATTGCTTCCAACTACCGGCAACATGTTCTTTTGAACATTAGTTAGTCACTCACTTGAAAAATAATCCCGAAACTTGTTATTAATTAGCAAGCGCCATCATAAAAACAACCGCGCCGAGTCTTTTGACGTTTGACTTTTGACGACCCATTTCAATCGAAGGCTAAAGAAAACCGAGCGAGAAGCGAAGGCAAATAAAGAACAAAGGGTGGCCTCCAACACCCCCAGCAGCGCCTGTTGGATTGAGCCAGTGATGCCAGCAAACTTTCTCTTTAAATGCTACTTTTCGTGAGTTTTCGCTTATAATTTCATCAATTTTTGCAGCACTAAGCAGACCCAAAAGAGCGCTGGAAGAAAAAAAGAACTAAGCTGAAAAAAGAAAAATGGGCGTGGCTCAATGCACTCAACTGATTAGAATGCATTTTAGACCCAAAAGAGCGCTGGAAGAAAAAAAGATCTATGCTGAAAATAGGAAAATGGGCGTGGCCCAATGCGTTCTCGACTGATTAGAATGCATTTTTGAAATATTTTTTTTTAAATGCTTGTAAAAGGAATAGCATAACTTTTAATCAAAGTGAAAATAAACAGAAATGTTCACAAAAAGTTGCTCTACTCGTTGGTGTACTTGGTTTTAGTGAATTTCAAGGAACACTCCAGATTATCCAGCATCATTCAAACACGACCGCTTATTAGGCTTAAAATGGGTATATTTCCCCTATACAACAACATCTGAATTTAAAAAAAATCAATTTCGAAATATGCGACCCCATTTTAGTGATATTTGAGTGGTTAATTGCCTTTTAAATAACCCTATGCATTTCCTCAATATTTCTTCACCGCCATTTTGGCTGCCATCTTTAATTTAAAAATTCTAAATAATTTTGAGTAGTTTACCGGTCACACTCAAGCACATTAAAACAAGATTTTTTTTTCGTGATTCGATTACCCGAAGGGAAATTTTTCCAAGCCCTTCGGAAAATCGAGTCTGGGCTGTACAAGGATTTATAGAAATGATTATATCTCTGGTTAGTTTGCTATACGTCGAAACCGCCATTGCGACCTCCGACACTTGTTTGATTTTTTCTCTGAAACAAATTAAATGTTCATTGTTTTTCAGCAAAGAGCATTTAAAAGACGTGTCAACTGGCGTTTAGGACCTTTGAAAACTAATCCGAGATATATTTAAAAATTTCAACAATTTAGCTTAAATCTGCTGTTGAAAGTTCTAAACTGCCCATGATCGCATAAATGTCCCATATGAAATTTCGTCACTTTTGAGTTATTGATACAGTTTGGTTCAAAATCGTGTGCTCTTTCAAAAGAGCATATAACATCCAGTACTTTGTTCTAGAAATCAGGAGGAAATCCAGTTTTTTCGTGAAAACTTAACACGTAGCCTTATGTATGGGACAAACTTCTAATGCGTTTTTCTCAGCTTGCTGTTTTTGCATATGGGACATTTATGCGAACATGGGCAGTAAAGTTGCTTCCATTGCTCCGAATTCGACATGACACAGTTCGAGCTCAGATTCGGTATTTGGGCTCGTGCATTCTTGTTTGAAAGAATTTCCAGCCCTTCCATTGAACTTCATGATTGAAGTAAAAACTTGGTAGGACAGTATGTGAAAATGAAGGAAGAAAAAACAAGAGAGGAACAATTGTTCAACCAAAGTTGCCCAAATTGACCTCCTGAGTGGAGGTATTTGCTATAATCTCCGTTTTTTGCCTTACTCACTGAAGAAAGGCTATAAAATCACTAGAAAATTGAACTTCTTAAATATTCCTCTTAGACCTGTCATCACGTGAACCATCTGTGGGATTTTTACGACTTTGGCTAAATAATTTTGTTCTAAATACTCCATTCAGTCTACCTTTCGGAAGCTTTATTGATGTTTTTTGCAAGCTTTCAGGCGTAGTCAAATAAAAACAGGAAGCTATTTTGTTCGAGGAATGCATCATCAATATATATTTATATTTTGATTTAAAAAGTAACTTCTTCACATTCAGAGATATTATAAGTTGGAATTAACTCACAAAGCATCCAGAAGAAAAGGCTTTCAAAATTAAAAAATAATTACAATATGTACTTCGATGTCTACTGATGATAAAGTCATCGAAATCACTCCAAAACGTCACCTCGAACTGAGGGAGAAAAAAACTTTACCAACGTCTAAACTGTCAAAACTTTTCATTCGTCATCCCGCGGAAACCCACCATTAGCTCAATTTAATTTGTCAAATGTTATTTCTACTCTCCATTCTCTCTACCACCACCTGGCAAGGCAGGACCCCCCACGCAAGTCTCAATTACTCATCCAATCCAATTCCTTGCTTAAAGTTGCAGAGAACGAAAAAAAAAGAACATCCACTTTGCAGCATATACTTTTGGTTCTGCTGAGCCAGCAAGTTTTTCCTGCTGGAAAACGTCGGGGAAAATTTGATTGACATCTCCCGGGCCACACCTTTTCCGCAGTACCACACCTCACCCCACGGGGGACACATCTCCCACCGGGGGTTGATCCTTGCTGTCATGCCAGGACAAACATAACGGCAACGTCATTCAGGGAGTGTAGAATTTGAAAGGTTGGGAAAAATCAATCTTCAAAAGTTGAAATTGAAGTACAGTTTTGAGTAAAAAGATCACGTCATCACTGATCTAAGTTCACTCCAGTTAGTGGTTTATATTATCGGGCTGTGATGGCCGATACTGTAAAGGCACAGATTCATTAAGTCAAAAGTCTCGGGATCGAATCTCGTTGTTTTATTCGACTTTTTTGAAATTAAACCCAACCTTTCTGTTATCAACAACAAGCAAAACAAACCAAAAGGAAAAAGCTACCAACCTTTGACACTTTGCGAGAGTCTCGACCGGAAGTTATGACTCACTTTTCAGTGTTGGCCCTTTTTTTCTCTATTCCAAGGGCGCGACGACGACGATTGCATACCCTGCGGGCGCAATTTGGTTTAGTTCCCGAAAAATTTGATATTAGCCCCATTTTGGCCCGAGGCCACATCCCGGCCAGTCAGTCAGGCAGGAAAAACTCGACTAGACGCTTGTTCCGGGTTTGCACTTTTTTTGTTGTTGCTCTCTTCCGGATTCGAGGAATTGAAACGAGGTGGTGGGTGGGAGGGACCTTTTTATGTGCCCCAGAGCAGACAGGAAGGAAAGCAGTCGGTCGTCCCTTCGGAAGAAGTCTGCCCGGCGTTTTTTTTTCTGGTGCGGGATTCAACAAAGGAAGAAAAGTGTGGGTGGAAGAGCAGGGAAGGGGGTTGAAATGGATTTTCTCGAAATGGAATATTCATTAAATCTACTAAACAAACTCTCCCGCGACGTTGCTGTTGTTGTTGTTTTTCCCTGGTTCCGGGTTTTTGCCGGGGCCTGTTGCCCCAAACTGGGACACCAAAGTGGCAGTGGGACACGGTGGGACGGAATGTGAATCTATCACTGAGTTTGAATTTGTAATTTTCTCTAGATTTATTTCGTTCCTTAATTTTTCGTATCTATATTACTTTTTAAGTTTATTTACATGAGGCATACTTTGGATCAAAAAATTTCAATTTTTTATCAAGATTTACTTCTTGGGTCAAAAACTGCGGCTGTTAGATCAAAAGATCCCCTAAGAAAGATTAGTGCCAATTTGATAACATTCGCCAAAATTATTTATGACCAACTTTCTCTGAAATTAATTTCCAGATTAAAGTCCAGACCATGAATGATCTTCTGTTTTTGGGAATCGATTGTTGTCGTATCTTTTTCGTGCCTCGTATAATGCAACGTAGTATATGGATGGCCCAAAAGGTTGCAGATAGACGATGAACCGAAAAAAACGGAAAAGGAAGAATTCACAAATTGTTAGACCACGTGGTCTAGTTTTGGTCTCGCTAAATTTATTTTAAAATGTGTAGCTTGCAATTCCCCTCACCTTTTGACCTACACAGATCCCCAAAATTCGATTTCAATTCTGAGATATTTAACAAAAATCTTTAAAATTCCTCGCAATATTGACACTCTTCATATGAAATGTGTGTAGTTTTGAACAAATCTTGTTATTTTGTCACAGCCTGCAACTGCGACAGTTGTACAAAGGGAAATTTAGTCAGAGGTCGTTTTGCCACTCTCACATCCGAGTCTATTGTTTGCATTTGATTATAACTCTAGACTTCAGCCACCAAATTCAACCTAATTTCGGAACAATGCACAAAATGGCCAAACAGATCTTCGAAACAAATTTATGAACAGTAAAACAGTTTAAGATTAAAAAAAATATATTTTGATGAATTGTTTTTTTTTTAAAGACGGGAGAATCCACATTACTGTGGGCTTGAGAACATGTTGTTTATTTATTTCTGTGAGATATCTTCATTCTTATGAACATGAGCAGTTATTTTTTGATAATCTTTTTTTCAATAATTTCTATGAGTTTTCACATCATTTTCGACAAAACCGGTTCTTTGAAAACAAAAAGGATCAGTGGCGCCGACTAGTCCAAAATGTTGGGGGGGCACGGTTGTTTTCCGAAATCAATAGGTAAGAGTGGCGATAAGCTGTTTGAGTTTCTTGTATATCACGAATTTTACCAATTTGAATATTACGATGTGAAAAGAATTTTTTTCATCCGGAATCCATTATTTTTGGAAAAAAATAATTTATTGAAACGTGATTTAAAATTGTGATTGGGTTAATTATTTATATGTTTGGAAGGTGAATTCCTTCTTATTGGCATATTCTCACTTATAATTAACAGATATTAAGAAATTTAAGAATTTAAGAATTTAAGAATTTAAGAATTTAAGAATTTAAGAATTTAAGAATTTAAGAATTTAAGAATTTAAGAATTTAAGAATTTAAGAATTTAAGAATTTAAGAATTTAAGAATTTAAGAATTTAAGAATTTAAGAATTTAAGAATTTAAGAATTTAAGAATTTAAGAATTTAAGAATTTAAGAATTTAAGAATTTAAGTATTTAAGAATTTAAGAATTTAAGAATTTAAGAATTTAAGAATTTAAGAATTTAAGAATTTAAGAATCTAAGAATTTAAGAATTTAAGAATTTAAGAATTTAAGAATTTAAGAATTTAAGAATTTAAGAATTTAAGAATTTAAGAATTTAAGAATTTAAGAATTTAAGAATTTAAGAATTTAAGAATTTAAGAATTTAAGAATTTAAGAATTTAAGAATTTAAGAATTTAAGAATTAAAGAATTTAAGAATTTAAGAATATAAGAATTTCAGAAGTTCAGAATTTCAGAAGTTCAGAATTTCAGAAGTTCAGAATTTGAGAATTTTAGAACTTAATTTCAAAATTTTTTAGGGTGCAGTTAAAATTTCTATGGCCTTATTATTTTTTTAAATCGATCATAAATTGTAGAAGGCGATACACTTGTGTTTTTAAGATTATAAGATTATAATGTGTCTTCAAAAATTTTCTTTTTTTGAGACATTTATATGTTTAAGCTAAAATTGGTACAGAACGTTTTACGGTCAACATATGTATTTGAAATCTCTTCAAATGCTTTCTAAAATACCCAAAATATTATCGAATTTATCAGCATTTTTGTAAATGTAAATGTAAAGCAGTCAACAAATGACCATTTTGAAAAGTGTTTCAGTTTATTTTCGCTAAATCCTGATCTACAATGGCAAATCGCAGAATGTTGCGTCTGAAAACTTGATGATTGTTTTCGCAAGAGTTTGCGTAAGTTTGATTGTAGATGAGGTACTATAGAAAAAAATGTAAACGATTAAAAAAAAAAATCACAGATTTCAAAAAACCACAAATGTTTTTGAACTGTTTTAAGGATTCGCTTACAAGAATTCTATCCTTGTGTACAAGCGATGTTTCAATTAAGTTTTAAATATTATTTTCAATTATTTCTGTGAATTTTATTTGTAATATTTGAAAAAAAAAGAATATTTTCCTTCCAAAATATCTGGGGGGCAATGTATGGGCTGCCCCCCCTGCCCAATTTTAAGGGGGGCAAAAAGTACCGTGCCCCCCCAGAGTCGGCGCCCCTGAAAAGGATTAAAAAATATCTGTAAGTTTTTGTATTCTATAAAACACGCGTTTTTCAAGAGTTCCTCGGAATCAATGTTTAAAAAATTCTAAAAAATTGAGTTTTATTTTTTTAGAATAGGTCCAATTTTTGTAATAGATAGGTCGACGTGATCGATTTTACAGAACAGGCATTTTCCGGTTCCATTTGGGCCCCCAAAGAATCCCCCAAAATTTGGGAGCGATTGGATTTGACCCGGCTTTCCGCAAAGCGATTCAAATTTGTATGGGAAACCCCTCTTTTTACATTTTGATTTTTATAATTTTCATTTTTCACTCAATTTAAAAACTAACACCGTTGAAGTATAGTCCTTAATGTCCTCTAAAACTTTCCCGAAGAAAGTATGGTTCTATATTGCTTCTGGAAAAAGATACAGAGTTTTTTAAAAGGGCATTTCAAAATTAGTGCTGAAAATTATATTTCTAGCCAATACTGTCAGTACTTCGGTAGATATATCGAAATCTTAATTTTTAACGTAAGAAGGGAGCAACCGATCAAAATGGTGTCTTTGGAAAAGTTGTTCCATATGAAGTTGGCTTTTATTTTAAATTATTGACATGCAGGGTGACACATCTACAGGGTGTCAACCAAGCCCTAACTTCTACTGGTGACCTTTTAAAGCGTTGGTGTCTTAGGAAAAGATGTTAAGCTACTTATTTCAAGAAATTTTGACATGGTTGGAAGACAGGATCGCACATCTACAGGGTGTCAACCCATTTCTAGCTTCTACAAATCGCAAATTAGGCTTGCCACGCAAAAGAAGGCTGAACAAAAATTTGTCAAAAGTCATTTTTCACATAAAGTTTCCTCGGGAATCGGTTGCGCTTGATTAAAAACTCGATAAAAACAGAAAAGCCTATCTTATTCCCTTTCGTTTGCGTCCAAGACAGCTGAAATCGAAAATCGACAAAAATTGCAATTTTTTGGACCACCCTAACACGACGTAGGTCACCCTAATGGTCAAACAAAAAATACGGGTCTAATTATTTCGCCCATTGGGAAAGAACCCCCAGAAAAATTTTGAGCCCGATCGGAGATCTTTTTCTGCTGTTTTCGTGGGGAATTGCTGCTTTATGATCTTTATGCTTATTCAATGCTTACGACATTTCGACTTTGTTTGTGACAAGTGACAAAACACTCCAATCGTCTTCACCACGAACCTTATTTTGACATTCTACTTTCGTTCGTTTTACACACAAACGAATGAGTGCTACGCAAAATCACTCACACAGTCATTGACCTCCCTCTAGAAAAAAAAGCCGCTCAGAGAACAGTCGTTTGACATTTTACGCGAGACTCCGATCATCTCTCCCATGATAGCATTCAAACGACTTCTGTCACCACGCAGCCAACACAAAGAAAAAAGAGACGAAAAACGAGAGAAAGAGCACGTTCGGGCGGCTGCTTGAGTGGTGCTCATTTTTCGTTCGTTTCGTCTTTGTGTTTACGTCGCCAAGCAATGACGATCATGATAGGGCGTTGTGTGTCAGCGATCAAATTTCGTTTTGGGAAATGATCGTTGACAGTAAGTTTAATCAAATATATTTGTGGTATTTTTTGCCTGAATTTAAAAAAAAAGTATTTTTCTCGATCTCGAAGAGCTGACTTAAACAAAAACAAAATAATTTCCAAAGTTTATATCTTTAACGATGACTCAAAAAAATCAGAGGCCAACATTATTTTGTTTTTAAATGCTTCCAAATTTCTATTGAAATAGATTAGAAATAGATGCGTTGAGAATTATTTAGCATGATTGAACCAATTATTATTGTGAAATTTGTTTTTTTTTTTGTGGAATTTCGATGTACAGTACCGAAAAAAGTGCAAATTTGGCCGATACTCAGATTCCTTAAAAAAAAGTTTTCGAGAATGTGAACTGCAATGAAACTGTTTGTGTGTGTCTATTGAATATTATAAGGTTTAGCTATGTCCTATAAAAGTATAATGCAGCATGCTTATAAAAATTAAGCTTTATCTAAAACGTCCTTTCTTTTTTCAAACATTCAAAAATGCAGTTTTTTCAAGTTTTTAACTCACATCTAACACACCGTTCACCTCCGAAACTCCGCCGTCTACGCCGCTGGGGTTGTTCTGCATGCCGAATAAAACGCCGGAACTGTATCGAGGGGATGAGAGGTTGGAAGTGAATTATTCATTTCTACACCGCCAAAACTTGGTCCTCTCGCCGCGTCTTGTTGCTCGCGCGTCACCCAAATCAAATTCGTACTTGGAATCACTTTCCTTCGCTTCGTCTCGCTAAATGGAAGTTTATATGTTTGTTCGCGCGCGCGAGCATAACTCTAAAGTGCCCAAATTGGATTGAAATTGAGCCCAGGAGCGCGCGCGCTCGTTTTGACGCGGCCTAATGGTTTCGTCGCTTTTTTTCGGGGGGCTCTCGGCACGGTTGGCTGGGCGACGGTAGTACTTGGACCGTTATTTGTTAGTACAACTGCAGACACGTGTGTTGTGGCTGAATAAATCATGTGTAACTTATACGAGGACTTGGGATAACTGGAAGAATTGGTTGTAAGATTTCGTTGATTTTCTTTTTTTATGTTCTCTGATACTAAATATTTCACTATGTGTTCAAATTAGAGCTATAAAGCGTGTTGTAATTTTTAACTTCAACATCAAAAATTGCCTAGAGTTCACAAAATTCAAAGTCCTCCAAGAAGCATTTCAAAATCGATTTGAATAACCATGTTTTCACTCAAAAGACGCGTCCCACTCGAAGCCGACACAAAAGTGCCATTTCGAGGCCCGATTCCGGAACGTGACCCGGTTCCGGCCGTGAATTAGAAGACAACCTGCGTGCACCTTTTCGTCGGAGATTCGAGGAGCCTCATGAATATATTCGGTGCCGAAAATTGCGGGAAGTGCCACCTTCAACCCAAGAGGAGGAAGGGACCAAAGTGCTGGGATGACAACTTTATTTAACGAGGGGTGATAAATTGAGAGCGGGTTGTTCTTTTGGGGGGTTGGGTAGAGTTGGAGTGGAGGTTTTCCATTAAACAAGCAGTGACTAGCCCAGCACTTAATTTATGTGTACGGCAGCAGCAAAAAACCAACCAGTTGAAATTAGGAGTGTGAAGAGTTACTGCACTTCGAGGAGCGATTCCTCGTAGTGAGAGACATTAGTCATCACTACTTGACTGGTGGGCTGCGAACATCATCCTTGCCGCAAGCCCATTCATGGGCAGGAGTTGTGCAGTGGAGTTCCACACACTTCCCGGATTATTCAGCATGACTTCGCGCCCATAACAACAGTGGGTAACCTCTTGGAGAGCAAGCTGAAGTCATCGCTAGAAGTTGCGAATCATCAGCACGGAAAAATCCTGTTTCTTTCAAGATCTACAGTCTGACAAGGCTGGCGCCGGTAATGGCTACAATCGCTTGGTGATCTCCAAGACTATGCTGTGGACGTTCTAAAATCGCCAAACAAATTTCTTTCCGTGCATCTGCAAACCACATTCGATGGTAGCTGCGATTTGCGGGGGCTACTACTCTGAAGAAACAAATCAAGATCGATTGATTCACTCTCGGACTATAGTGCGATTCAGACTTCTGAATCAGCCTGTCTCAACGTTCACGAATCGACTTGGCATCAATCTTGTCTAAACAAATGCGTGCTCGCTCTCGCTCTCACTAAGAAAATTGCTTTCGTACGTGATGTTTTCAAGAGTTTGATCTCGACAATGTATCACCCTTTGCCACTTGTCGTAATGCACACACGAGAGAGTGAGAGAGCGAGAGCTGGTCGGACGCGAAGTAAGCTGTCATTTGCTCGGAATGTGGTTTAATCCATGCGATTTTCTTCCTGAACTCGTCAATCACGCCAACTGGGTTAGAGTCAGTTGGGATTGAAGAACTGAGGCAGAGTTGAATCGTTCAGAACTGGGAATCTACACATTTAAAATAAACATTGTAGTTCAACGATCTGGAACCAATTCGCAAGTTGCATGCGGTGTAATTCATTCATATTTTCCGTACTCTGTAGTTTGAGCCACGTTCGTTTCCCACCACAACCCAGCAGAACTCATTCCGTATGCTGATGTCACTGACGACATAACTCTTCTTTCCAGTTGGTTGCACATTGGAATTAATTCAGAAAAGCAAACAAAACGCTCAAAGAGTAGTGGGACATAATAACTTGGTCGTCGGCGACGACGACATACTCCAACTCTGTCATCACTCCCACAATGCCTTTCTGCCTTGTTTTCGTAAGAAAGGAGTTGGTTTTTGCTGGATTCTGGACTTAAAAAAAATAGTCATGTAATTTTAGGTTGGTTTGGTTACACCCAAAAGAAAAATCTCTGCCAACCAATGTGATTTCTGAATTATGGCATTCATTGACGAAAAATGCGTCAAAAAGTGCATAATTCTCGCAGTTCGACGTCAGCAACGAAAGGCAGAGTTCTGAGATTCGATGTCTGAGGAACTAAATCTAGTAAAATCTTTTGTTAATCTTCTTTCGAGAGTACCCGCAAGAAAGGTTCTCCCTTCATCTTAAGTGAACCCAACCAAGTTGTACGATTCTTTGGTCGTCCACAGTACCGTAATGGCCCCTCCTCCGTAACCAGTCGACCTCCCGCGCGCCGACTTCATAGTTCTGTGAATGACAATCCATCATAGCTTGGAAAATATGTGTGACAAAACGTGTTTCGCTGAAGTTGGTCGGAAGTTGTGGATGCCGCATAGGGTGAGAAAAAACAGGTCTCCGGCTAAGCCATCTGTATTTGTAGACAAATACAGCAGCACGCCGGCGAAGTACCGATTGGGCGTCGGCCAACTCTCGCTGTGAGTCAACGTTGCAACGTTTGGCTGTCACGTGCCACGGATTGATGAGTGGTTTGTGGCCACCTTGCGACGGAGTACGACTCCGTCGAGTTCAACGGAGGTTAACCTCCGTCATTCCGGCTTAAAATGCGGTCAATTATGTAAATTAATAGTTTTAATTAGTGCACATGTGCGCAGCATCTCCGGTCCAACGAACTCTCGTACTGGGCAAATCGACAACTTGCAGGTCTTCCCGAAGCTCGAATTTCCTAACAGGTCATCCCTAACGGACGAAACAATTATCTAATCAAGGTCGTAATCCCTGCACGAATCCTGGGCTTGGCAGTTTCAATATCCTACTGTGGGGTAGCTTGTATGTATTCAGCAAGTCACCCTTCCCATGCTGGTAATTAAGATTTATGTCTCCAGTCTGACCACAGTCCGGACTGCAGCAGGCCCGACCACAGAGTTGTACCGTCATCATAACCTCATGCGGACTTCCATTTATCATACTCCACACCAAACTCTATGTATTTGGACATCACAGTGTAGTACATGAGGCTGGAACGCCCCCGCGTCGTTGTCTAGTTTAGGAAGTGGAGGACCAGATGGTGGTTGCTGGAAGTAACAAGTTGAGTTGATTCCTCTCGTTCTCGCTAAATAGGGTTAAATTGAAGGTTCAACAAGAAGCGCGCGCGCAGCACTACTTGCAATGCTTCTCAGGGGTTGACTGCTGGGAAGATTGGGACAAGTCGTGGTTACTTTTTTTGCAAAATCTTTCAATTGGGATGTAATTTGGCAAATTACATACCTTTTATACTGTTAGGGTTGCAGGTATTGCACCTTCTGAGATTATTTTATTTCGAAGTAAACCTGTTATAAAAAACGATTTTATTCGGCAGTTATAAAAAATCTCAAAATAGTTTTTGGAAATCTGGCAACGCAGTCTGCAGTAACGTGCACTTAAGTAAAATTTGTACAAGAATTCAGGGCTGGATTAAAAATACTGCAGAAACTATCAATTGTGCGACGTTAGATATGTACCCACTTGAAAAAAATCTTTATGATTAAAAAAGAATAAAGACTGGCAACCCTGTCTTAAGTTGTGAGTATGTATGCGATAATTATTTCTATTTCATGGATAATCGGTTAATGTTACTTTTCTTTGATTAAAGACATCATGGTTGAAATTTTGCAACTTAAACAAAATGAATTCCAGAACAACCTTTTCGACGAGGTATAAAGCTTAAGGATCTGGCAACCCTGTCACAAACACAGTACAAGTCTGAAGTTTTTTTTTGAAAAGGTCCAATAAACCAAATTTCCAGTTTTTGCTTTTTGGGTGTTTTTGAAACCGCCTTGAGTCAGGGGTTATTAGACCTTTTAAAAAAAAATACTCCAGAAGTTATTTTCTAAAAAGACATGCGTTGTCGATTTCTGCCGAAGTCAGGGAATACCTGGAAATGTCAGAAAATTTTATTTGATTGGAAAAGTCAGGAAATTTCTTGCTTGGTCAGGGAATTGTGATGACCTTAAAAAAATCATTCAGAATTAAAAAAAAAAATATGAAAATTGGCTCTTGATGAAGTTTTTGCTTGTCGTCCTTGCCAACTTTTCCAACAATTTGAAATTTTCAAAATACGTGTTTTTTTTATTTTCGAGATTTTAGGGCTTCAAGAGGAAAATTCCATAGGAAAAAATTTGCAAAAAAATGCCAACCAGTTTTATTTTTAGATTGCAGCTTTCTGAAAAAAGAATTAAAGTTCATCCCAAATATCCCTGGGCCTTGTAAAGTCAAGGGGCATGATTTGATCCTAGTGCATTAGTTATACATTCTTTTTTATAAGCACTATGGACACCACTTCATGCTACGAGAACTCGCTTTGCCGCAGCCCCAGGGCTTAAGCGTTGACCGATAAACTGTCTTCGTGAACTAGGTAGTTCTCCGATAGTGAAAATATCACAATTGCACAAGACACCGCTGCTCCTGTGACTTTTTCACTATCACAATGTGGGATTTAGGTTGGGTCTTCAGGATAGTAAAATTGATTTGTTGCTTAGTATAGCATTTAAATTAAACCTGTATCCTTTCCAAATATATTTGATGTTAAAGTTAGTTGCAATTGTTAAGTTAGAATAATGCTGTCAATAAACTTTGATTGATGTAGAATACTAGGTTTTCTTTTATGTCAAATTGTCCATAGAGTCTCGATCAATCAATAATGTAATGATATCGGACACAATTCGTTGATCTGTTGAACTAACGGTTTTCGGATTATGGTTGTATCGACCATTGTTACGAATCGAGGAACTACGGATCTTTTGAGGTAAATGGTCATTTCTTTTTCAAATCGCGATTTCTATCCTTTTTATATATCAGTTCATAAATTTTTATTGTTTTTGATAGAAGTAGTACTACAACAGTTAAAGGAACGTTTACTTTTGAACATTAAGTTTAGAGGATTTTAGATTAAAGTTTAGTTTTTCAATCCAAAGTAGTTATCAAATGAATATTTGGACTTAAATGAATAATTCTTGACTTTTTTTTTGATAAGGTCCTATAAACAAATGTAAACATTGAGTGTATCCCTTTCACACCTTATGTCAAAGTCCATCGGAGTAAGCGGGATACACTCAATGTTTACATTTGTTTATAGGACCTTATCAAAAAAAAGTCAAGAATTGAATAAGTTGGACTTATGAATAACACACAACTGTGCATTTATTCTAGAGTCAGATCCATACAGCGTCAGTGTTTATTTGGTCGAAGTGTACTAATTCATTGGCAGATCTGAGTCTAGTTGTAATGTACGACAATACTGCTGACAGACGTGACAGGACGAGGGCCCAGTTTAGAGGTTTCAACATCAACGATGTGCGGCTGGATCACCCTCCAAAAAAAAAAAAAAAAAAAAAGTTCATCCCAAATATATCACATAATTTTTTGATGTAAAATATAAATTTGCAATCGAAAAATGCTTTGCCGATTTCAAGTTGTAGCCACTTAAAGTTTGAGATTGATTTTTTTAAAGATAATAGTGCCTATGACTGTCCAAGTTTAACAATATTTTTTCTACAAAAATAAAAATAAATCATGTTATTTTCCTAAAAAAACGACCTGAAAATTTCCTATCAATTTACAAAAAAAAAAACATTGAATGTTGTTTTATCGTTTCTGAGATAAAATTGTAAAAAACAGTCTGTGACTCCTTAAAAAAAGTAAAAATCATTGTTTTTTTCAAAGCCTTTAAAAAAAAGTTTTAAATTTTGTCATGAGTCTACAATTTTGTCGAAGAGTGCAAAGCGTCCGAGTTGAAAATTATTAGAGATTTAAAAAAATACGTTTTTCTATGAAAACGTTTCACCCTATACGGATTTTACTCAAAATTGGCACAGATGCTTAATTTTGATAAGGAATCAAGCCAGGGGGTCTCCCTAAAATCCAGTTTTTTTGTGTTACTCTATTTGGTTTGAAAAGTGACGAATACACAAAAAAAAATGTTTCAAATTGTTTTCAATTGGTTGCAATTCTTATCAAGAAAAAAAAAGAAAAAAAAACAGAAAAAAATTCTTTGGTTAATTGCAAAATAGTTTGATAAACTATCATGGTACTTTATTTTCAAAGCAAACTTTAAAATGGATTTGTTTTATTTTCAATTTTCAACGGATGGAATGGAACTTCAGTTCACAGCAAATAATCCGATAGTAAAATCGCACGCAAAAGCATGCACATCACTAGGGTTAGTGAAATTTCACGATTTCGCGGACAGCGTGAAATCCGCAAAATTTGGCTTTTTCCGCGAAATCCCGTGAAATTTTATATTTGTGTGAAAATGTATCGATTTTTCATAAAATAACTTATCAAACTTAAAAAGGAATAAAAATAATGTTATGAACTACTGTAGAATTAAGCGAGTGAATACCCTGGTTTTATTACTAATATAGGGTTAATGATTTTTGACGGTTTCGTAGACGGCGTGAAATTCGTGAAATTTATCAATTTTCTCGAATCATTGAATGCAAATATGGGCAAAAAAAATAAAAAAATATAAATATTGAAATAACAAGCCATAGTTTCAACATTTGCATGGAAAAAGTGTTTTAAAATGCATTTTACACTAGTTCAGTAGTTTTGCAATCATTAGTTTTCAAAAAATGTAAGATTTGACGAAAACAAAAATTTTGGCAAAAAAAAAACATTTTGCGATAACAAACATCGAAAATTTTCAAAAATTCGAAAGATTTTTAAATCAACCCAAACATTCTTAAATGATCCCAAACATTCTAAAAATGGAATGAAAAACGCAGGGGAATGAATTTTTAATTTATTTCAGCTGAACCAGACAAACATTTTTAATAAAATTTGTACCATCCTAACAACTCAATAAATATTTCATCCAAAAAGAAAAGAAATTTTATTAGATTTCAATTAAAAAGCTTGATTATATATGTGTGTCAAGTTGATATGAACCATTTGAAGAAATGTTGAGATTTTTGAGTTTTTTAGAAACTAACAAAATTTAGTAATATTTTCATTCGCTGTATTTAAAATTTTAGTGCTATTTTATTTGAAAGGTATAGTTTTGAAAGAAATAAAATAAAACCAAGCTTTGTTTTATTCAAAATAAAATTAAGAGTATTTTTTTATCTTTGGAATCATATTTTAAAAATATAACAAATTTTTTTTTTGGGCCTGTTAAATTTTAACGATGTTTGTTTATTTGGGTGGATGTTTCCCTTGAAAGTTAAAAAATACTCCTTTTTTGTTTTCTCTTCTCATTTAGAATAAAAATTTCGATTTTGTTAAAAATTATATTATTTTTGCAAAATGTTTTTAAATTTAGTTTTTGACAAATGAGCTAAAACCCTTTAAAAATGTTTAATGGGCTAAATGACGCAGAAAATTCAATTTATTTTACTCATTTTGACTGGACAAATCTAGCTTTGATATGAAATTCAATAAAATGTAAAATGATATAACAGAAGCAAATTAGCGAAAACATTTGAGCTTCGTTAGTCGAATATTAAAAGAGCAGTTCAGTAAATGAGAATACGCGTGCCCTACATTTTGTTTCAAAATATATATAGAGCCCATCCAATAACCAGGAGGATTTTTGTTTTGAAAATTGGAAGAATTTTTTTATCGCATTCAAATTTAGTAACATTTTTTTAAACATTTTTCAAGTTCCGCGTAATTTGCGTGAAATTTGGTGTTTTGAAATTAAGGTCCCCGTGAAATTTGCAATTTTCGAGCGTGAAAAATCACTAAGCCTACACATCACCTTCGTCAAAAAAGACACTTAATATTACACGCTGCATGTACAATTTTTGTAAACACACAAAAAAAGTTGCAACCGACGGGACTCAAACCCAGCACCTACAGTAAGGACTGGCGCCTTAGCCCGCTCGGCCATCAGACCGATGAAAAATGGAATGGATAAACGTATATGTTAGCTTGACATTTCGGTCAAGTAGGTTTCCCTTACTGATGGGCTACATATTTCAGGGTGTAATGTTACACAGAATTTCATAAAATAATGCAAAATTTATTTTACGCCCAGGCCTTTTACAATCTATCACAATATATTTGAGGAAGGCGATAGTAAGCTACTTACATATTTTTTCAAGCTTGAAGTTGTAAACTTATTGGAAAATCATTAGTTAAAAAAACAACAATATTAAAAAATATGTATAAAATTGTATAGTAAAGTTGTTTTATTTTGAAGGTATCGCTAACAACCTTTTCTATTTATCCTATCAAGATTTTCTGAATATTGATAGAGTGAAATGAAACCAAATTTAGATTTACAATCTGGACTTGAAGCACTTCCATCGATATGATTTCTTCCCTTCCAACTCGTCAAAGCGCGAAGGACGCCCGAAAAGGTAATCCCGTAAAGATTATGATTGGAATCCGTCCTCTACTTCGAGCATTCTTTTCACCGCAGGTGAAAGCCATCCCGTATTTGTTTAGGACGCCAAATCCCACCTCGCAGTCGTCCATTTTTGCACTCATTCTCACGAACTACTTTCAAACTCTGCGTTGTTGTTGACGCTATCCGTGCAGTTTGGTGGCAAAGAAACGGGTCACGAATTTACAACACCTTCACTGGCTCTCTCTCTAGGTCAGAGAATTTCGACTACCGATGTGTTTCCTCTCGCGGGGTGGGTGTAAACATTGGCGACCGCGGTTTCTGCTTCGTTTTCTGTATACAAAGTCAAAGTCGCGGTAGTTACTCCAATTTATTAATAGAAGCCGTAATCCGACTTTGGCAGCGCGCTCTGAGCGCTAATCCTTAGTTGTGTAGAAAGTCGCGTGTATACGATACAGTTGGCGGTGATGATGAAGTTGTTTGTGGGGTATCGTCCGGTGTACTACAATGCTATGAATGAAAAACATCTGCCAAATTCTGTTACGCCCAAGTCCAAGCGTCCACGACGACCTTGATGTATGATTTGAGGCATGCTGTACAGCTGGGACTCGTCAATTCGGCACCAATTGCTTGAACGTTCCGTTTGATGGTTATGTCATCCTGGTACGAATCTCTGCCCAATCTGCGGTGTGACATCATTGGGCAGAATGCGCGCCGCTTCTTCAAGATGTTCTGCGGTTCTGCGTCCACATTCCGGCCCAAGCAGCCCTATAACTATCAAGTTTTATGCTACCAATTACCGCACACCCTTGCGCTGGGACGTAATGGCGTTCCGAACACCAGGTCGGTGTGTAACCCGAGAATCCCCTTGGTTCTTTGTGGTTTAATCAACGCCCGTTCCAGTTTTGCTGCGCCATCAAAACACCAAAACTTTGGTCATGACGAGAGTGAGCCACATGGTATCGACACGGTTCGGGAAGCACCATCAATGGTGGCTACGCTACCTTCCCCCCCCCCACCTAGCGCTGAATAACACTCAATTTGTTGTTGTTCCCTTAGTTTTGACTGTGAATATTGCGTTCAAAAGTCCAGGGTTGAACCGCACACCTTAATCTACCTTACTGGAAATCGACTTCAAAGTTGGAAGAAGATGGGGAAAGGTGCCGGCATGTCAACGACTGGAACGAAGACAACAAGACAACTCTTCTCAGCAATAAACGATAACGAAGAAGACGATGAAAATACACTTTTAATTACTTCCGGGCCAAGACGGGCAATATTCTCTGTCTGTCTCTCTTTCTGACTGGGTCTGTTTATGTTTACCGGCTGGAACGTGCAGCGTGGGGAAGAAATGGTGAAAAGCAATTGCAGTGAAACGAAGTTCTGCAGATAACAGAATGTAGGTTGCAGTAAGGGGTAGAGTTGCACGAAAGTTGATCAAAAGAACAAGTTATGACGACCGGTAACGTTTATTTGCACTGTCTGGGTGGTTATTGTCGTCGTACAGTCTTGCGTCGAGAGACTTGCAATTTAGATTAATTTGCAAAACAATTATTGAAGAAATACTTTTTAACTGATATTAATTTTTAAAAGCATGTTTCCGTTAATAATCCTGAATCCAATACCGAACTCAATTCTTGGACTCTATTAAGCTCTTCTAGAGCTATATACTATCGATACTTGAGTTCAGAATTCTGAAATCTTCTTCAAGACTTCAAGAAGATCCTACACTATCTTATTCTTATTCTTGGAATCTGCTATGGTATGTAAAACTACTACTTATCAACGGGTCCGTGCTCGGATTCTCTTGAATTCAACCCGGCGTTGGACACAGATTCATCTTGGACTATTTCCGGACTTTACACAGCATAGGACTATTTTCTGACTCGGACTATACTAAAACTCAGAATATACTCGGACTATTCCGGACTCGGATTATTTCGTACTCGGACTATTCCGGACTCGGACTACTCTGAACTCAGACTCGAACTACTCTGGACTCGGACTATTCCGGACTCGGACTACTCTGAACTAAGACTATTCCGGACTCTGACATTTCCGGACTCGAACTATTCCGGACTCGGACTTATCCGGACTCGGACTTGTTCGGACTCGGAATACTCTGGACTCGGACTACTCCGAACATGGACTATTCTGGACTCGGAATTTTCCGGACTCGGACTACTCCGGACTCGGACTTCTCCGGACTCGGATTATTTCGGACTCGGACTCGGATTATTTCGGACTTGGACTACTTCGGACTCGGACTACTCCGGACTCGGACTACTCCGGACTCGGACTATTCCGGACTCGGACTTTTATGGACTCGGACTACTCTGGACTCGGACTCCTCTGGACTCGGACTATTCCGGACTCGGACTATTCTGGACTCGGACTATTCCGGACTCGGACTACTCCGTATTTGGACTTTTCCGGACTTGGATTATTTCGGACTTGGACTTTTCAGGACTTGGACTTTTCGGGACTCGGATTATTCGGGACGCGGACTACTCCGGAATCGGACTACTCCGGACTCGGACTATTCCGGAATCGGAATTTTCCAGACTCGGACTATTCCTGACTCGGACTATTCCAGACTCGCACTATTCCGGATTCGGACTACTTCGGATTTGGACTTTTCCGGACTTGGATTATTCCGGACTCGGACTACTCCGGACTCGGACTACTCCGGACTCGGACTACTCCGGACTCGGACTACTCCGGACTCGGACTATTCCGGAATCGGACTTTTCCAGACTCGGACTATTCCGGAATCGGACTATAATCGGACTCGAACTATACTGGGACTCTGACAATATTCGGACTCGGACAATACTACCACTCGTACAAAACTCGAACTAGGACTATACTCGAACTCGGACTATACTCGAACTCAAACTATTTTGGAATCGGACTATACACGGACTGTGCCTGTATCCGGATATACTCTATACTCGGATACTATACTCGGACTCAAACTATACCCGGACTTGATTAAACTCGTACTCGGAATGTTTTCGGAGTAGCTCGTACTCAGATTATACTCGGACATAGACTATATTCAAAATTCGAATTATAGTCTGAGTCGATCCATACTCGAACTTGGGCTATACTCGAACTCGGGTCATACTCGGAATCGGACTATACTTGGACTCGAACTCGCACTATTCCGGACTCGGATTGTACACGGACTCGAATTATACTCGTACTCGAACTATACTCGGACTCAGACTATACTAAGACACGGACTATACTCGGACTCGGATTATACTCGTACTCGGACTATACTAAGATATCTGTCATAGTTAGTACTATCGGATCCAACTACGAGACATTACATCATTGTGAGGTATTCTGGAATCAACGACATGCTGGACTTTTTAACAGATCAAAAGTGTAGATTTCGTTTTGAATGCTTTTTATTGATTCTGACCCAATTCTGGCGAATTTTCAGAAGACCACCATTAAAATTCCTCGTAATAATGATAAATGTCCTCTCTAATAATTACCTGCCATCCAAACTTCCAAGAAGACATTCCCGAAAGAAAAATCCGAAAAGCAACCGTAAACAAACGAGCACAACATCGTTTGCCTTCCACACCCATGAAAACGCCGATACACTCGACGCGCCGAGCGCTGCGCTGTCTTCGTAATTGAGTTGGACATCAGACATCTTGTCCACCGGCAGTCGCCCTTGACCAGCATTTAACTTGCTCTCGATAGCATCATCGGGGAGAGAATTTTCTATAAATATTCATACCCCAGTGTAATCCCACCAGCCGGCGAAGCAGTGCTACCGCTGAAGTCGGCCAGTCTCCGGCCGTTTTTGCAGCAGGTTTCCAAAAGACTACTTGTTATTCTACCGTGCAAGAATACTCTCTTTTGCTGGTGATGATGCCACGCGCGCGTAACTTCAAGCTCAAGTTCAGCGCTATTTGTCAAAAGACGTTCTGGGAACATCTCGGTGGTGTCCACCGATGCTCGTGATGAAATCATCTCTGCCTTCGTCATAGCGTGTCGTGTGGTGGTGAGCCGTCATGGTTTATTTCTGAAGCGCGCGCCCTCCCTTCCGGCGATGAGCAAGATCTTCTTCACGTTCGGAATTTGTGGAGCACGGCGATGATGGAAATGATTAGTTTTCGTTTAGTGTGTCAGCGTCGACTTTCTTCGGAATGCTGGCGACGAAATGGCTGTGAACTTTGGGGTGATTTACGGGTTTGGGTGCAATTAATAGTCAGGACCCGGTGCCTGCAATCCCCGTTACAGTTTATATGGAATTCCAATAAGAATGTAACAGAAAAATCAGGCTTCGGGTCCAGACTGTTAATGAAATTTTGAGAGATTCCCGGAATGTGACTTAACTCCAACTTCAAACGAAACTTATTTGGGGACACCGCGGAGATTTTCCCTTATCCTCTTAAAAAAATAGGGTATCAACACTTCCCGTCTTCCAAAGATGAGAGGCGCCGGCAGTGGACTGCTGTCATGGTGTTGAGAATCTGGTTCAAGTGGAGGCAACCTATTTTGGAGAATCATCATATGGCGAAATCCAGACTGCAATCCGCTAAAATCAAACTGATATTCAGTAATAGAAGACAAGAAGACCTTCACTAGTACAACCGGAGCTTGATAAGTCTTGAACTCTCTACCATTACTGCATACTTACTGCATAACCTCACCACGAACTACGCAATAGCAAGTCTCCAAGCCAGCAATTCTCATTAGAGGGCGTCATCGAACAGGTTGCTATTATTTCAAATCTTTGGCTTCCAGTACCGACCTCGGAGTCTTCTCCTCTGTAGAAACGCACAACAAAATTGATAGCTTGGCCTCGACCAAGGGAGCAGTACCCCCAAATCACACTTTGTCACGAAAGCCAAAGGGGGGAAATTACCTTCGAGGAGTCAGAAAAACCATCAATTGTCCGGTTTTTCCTAAATTGCATTTTCATGAGGGAAATTAGTCTCCGTTGCGCAATCGAACTTTCACCGAAATTTGTCACGGACTCACGGTGTTCGGCTCGGTCACAATTCGGTCTCCAAATATTTGGACAACCTCGGTTGAAGGTTGAATCTGGGCGTTCTACCCGCGTGTGCGAAAGATCGGTGTTGCACTAAAAAATAAACTTTCCTCCATAAAATATTCGTCTCCGATCCGGCGTTTCGGACGGGGCTTTTATTTGTTCAACGAATGGACACATGGTCTGGAACAGCCATAAAGTTCAATTTAGGTGGATGAGACGACAAATAAATTCGTTTCAATTTCAAAAGAAATGCCAACAGACGCGCAGATGAGCGTTGAAATCGTGGCTGGTGAAACTATTATGATTGTTGATATTTCGAAAACTTGCAGTGTAAATATAGTCAATCAAGTTTTGCGTTTGAGAGAAGTATGACTTTACTTGACAGTCTCGAAATGTAAATGATCTTATGATATTCTGGAATTCCTAAAATAAACAATGCAGTTTACGAGAAGTGGATGACAAAAATCCAAAAATTCAAAAATACAAAAATACAAAAATACAAAAATACAAATTGACAAAATTGACTAAATTGACCAAATTGACTAAATTGACTAAATTGACTAAATTGACTAAATTGACAAAATTGACAAAATTGACAAAATTGACAAAATTGACAAAATTGACAAAATTGACAAAATTGACAAAATTGACAAAATTGACAAAATTGACAAAATTGACAAAATTGACAAAATTGACAAAATTGACAAAATTGACAAAATTGACAAAATTGACAAAATTGACAAAATTGACAAAATTGACAAAATTGACAAAATTGACAAAATTGACAAAATTGACAAAATTGACAAAATTTACAAAATTTACAAAATTGACAAATTTGACAAAATTGACAAAATTGACAAAATCGACAAAATTGACAAAATTGACAAAATTGACAAAATTTTCAAAAGTTACAAATTTACAAATTCACAAAATTTACAAAATTTACCAAATTTACAAAATTTACAAAATTTACAAAATTTACAAAATTTACAAAATTTACAAAATTTACAAAATTTACAAAATTTACAAAATTTACAAAATTTACAAAATTTACAAAATTTACAAAATTTACAAAATTTACAAAATTTACAAAATTTACAAAATTTACAAAATTTACAAAAATACAAGAACTTGGAAAACTTGAAAAACACGAAAAACTTAAAAAAATAACTGCCCCTGTACGCATAAATGTCCCATATGTATTTTCATCACTTTTGAATTAATGATGATGGTTGGTTAAAAATCATTTGGTTTTTTAGAAAAGCTAGAAATATCCAGTATGTTGTTCTACAAAACCGGTGGAAATCAATTTTTTTTTCACAAAAAATGCTGTTTTTGCATATGGGTCATTAAACTACTTAAACAATTTTAACAACTTAACAACTAAAACAACTAAAACAAATAAAACAAAATTGACAAAATTGACAAAATTGACAAAATTGACAAAATTGACAAAATTGACAAAATTGACAAAATTGACAAAATTGACAAAATTGACGAAATTGACAAAATTGACAAAATTGACAAAATTGACAAAATTGACAAAATCGACAAAATTGACAAAATTGACAAAATTGACAAAATTGACAAAATTGACAAAATTGAAAAAATTTACAAAATTGACAAAATTTAAAAAAATTACAAAATTGACAAAATTGACAAAATTGAAAAAAATTACAAAATTTACAAAATTTACAAAATTTACAAAATTTACAAAATTTACAAAATTTACAAAATTTACAAAATTGACAAAATTGACAAAATTGACAAAATTGACAAAATTTATAAAAGTTACAAAATTTACAAATTCACAAAATTTACAAAATTTAGAAAATTTACAAAATTTACAAAATTGACAAAAATACAAGAACTTGGAAAACTTGAAAAACACGAAAAACTTAAAAAAAATAACTGCCCCTGTACGCATAAATGTCCCATATGTATTTTCATCACTTTTGAATTAATGATGATGGTTGGTTAAAAATCATTTGGTTTTTTAGAAAAGCTAGAAATATCCAGTATGTTGTTCTACAAAACCGGTGGAAATCATTTTTTTTTCACAAAAAATGCTGTTTTTGCATATGGGTCATTAAACTACTTAAACAATTTTAACAACTTAACAACTAAAACAACTAAAACAAATAAAACAAATAAAACAACTAAAACAAATAAAACATCTAAAACAACTAGAAAAACTAAAACAAATAAAACAACTAAAACAATTCAAACATCTAAAACTAATAAAACGACTTAATCAACAAAAACAAATAAAACAAATAAAACAAATAAAACAAATAAAACAAATAAAACAAATAAAACAAATAAAACAAATAAAACAAATAAAACAAATAGAACAAATAAAACAAATAAAACAAATAAAACAAATTAAACAAATTAAACAAATTAAACAAATAAAACAAATAAAACAAATAAAACAAATAAAACAAATAAAACAAATAAAACAAATAAAACAAATAAAACAAATAAAACAAATAAAACAAATAACACAAATAAAACAAATAAAACAAATAAAACAAATAAAACAAATAAAACAAATAAAACAAATAAAACAAATAAAACAAATAAAACAAATAAAACAAATAAAACAAATAAAACAAATAAAACAAATAAAACAAATAAAACAAATAAAACAAATAAAACAAATTAAACAAATAAAACAAATAAATAAATAAAACAAATAAAACAAATAAAACAAATAAAACAAATAAAACAAATAAAACAAATAAAACAAATAAAACAAATAAAACAAATAAAACAAATAAAACAAATAAAACAAATAAAACAAATAAAACAAATAAAACAAATAAAACAAATAAAACTAATAAAACAAATAAAACAAATAAAACAAATAAAACAAATAAAACAAATAAAACAAATAAAACAAATAAAACAAATAAAACAAATAAAACAAATAAAACAAATAAAACAAATAAAACAAATAAAACAAATAAAACAAATAAAACAAATAAAACAAATAAAACAAATAAAACAAATAAAACAAATAAAACAAATTAAACAAATTAAACAAATTAAACAAATTAAACAAATTAAACAAATTAAACAAATTAAACAAATTAAACAAATTAAACAAATTAAACAAATTAAACAAATTAAACAAATTAAACAAATTAAACAAATTAAACAAATTAAACAAATTAAACAAATAAAACAAATAAAACAAATAAAACAAATAAAACAAATAAAACAAATAAAACAAATAAAACAAATAAAACAAATAAAACAACTAAAACAAATAAAACAAATAAAACAACTAAAACAACTAAACAACTAAAACAACTAAAACAACTAAAACAACTAAGACAACTTAGACAACTTAGACAACTTTGACAACTTAGACAACTTAGACAACTTAGACAACTTAGACAACTTTGACAACTTAGACAACTTAGACAACTAAGACAACTTAGACAACTTAGACAACTTAGACAACTTAGACAACTTAGACAACTTAGACAACCTAGACAACTTAGACAACTTAGACAACTTAGACAACTTAGACAACTTAGACAACTTAGTCAACTTAGACAACTTAGGCAACTTAGACAACTTAGACAACTTAGACAACTTAGACAACTTAGACAACTTAGACAACTTAGACAACTTAGACAACTTAGACAACTTAGACAACTTAGTCAACTTAGACAACTTAGGCGAATGTTTGTTTTGGTTTGGGAAGTTTTCGAACAGAAAATAGGGGATAGTGATTTTTTTTTACATTTGTGTAAAGTTTATGACAACATAAAAAAAAAAGACTTTTAGCTGCATAGCGGATTAACGTTGGCTTAATCTTTAGTGGAAATTTAAGCAATAGTGAACCAAGGGGTTGATTTAAGGACGAGCAATTTTGAAGAAGACGCGATCAGCTGTTTACTTAGTTGGTCGTGTTTTTGTCCGGATTACTTTTTGTTTGAGTGGTTGCCATCAGGAAAAAGGGATAAGATTTCGCGCTTATGAACGGGTTGCGCGGCCGAGGCGTCGATCGGATTTTCGTCGATTTCCCTTCCTCCGTACGCGCTGTGTAAGACGATCAAGAATGGTTCGGCGATAAATCATCCTCATCAACTGAAAAAAGAGCACCAACGGCACTGATAGAAATTCACTCCATCCATACAGAATCCATTACAAGTTATTCAAAATATTGCTTTATAAAATGTTTCACCGTTTTTATTATGTTTCTTTACGTCCAATCTTCTCTTCTTTATTTCTATTAATTTCTGATTATCTATCTAGTGAAATCCTCATCCAATTATGCTACACAGTTTAGCCTACTATAAAGTTCAATACCTATTTAAAATTTTTAGCCAAAAAAAAAATATCTTCGCACTTCTGTACTTTATCTTTCCGCCCGTCTTTATTAATAATTGAAAAAATATTTCAGCTGTGTATAAAGGTAAATTACTATATTATCCATTACAAATTGAAAACTATATATTTATTATTACACTTAACACACCCTACAAACATCAATGCAATGATAAATCGGAGCGTTTGGTACGGTATGTCCACGCATCCTTCCTCCCCTGTAGATTCTGTGAAATGTGATCCGTTCTCAGAATCCTCTCTGCGGTAAACACAACGTAGTAGGGCTGGCCGCTTTAATTTTTGTAATACATTTTCGGGTGTTCTCGGATGTACTGCAATCATTAATAATGACAAGAAAAGTGCTTGGGGCGTAATCTTATCACAAGACTTTCCAGCATGCTTTCATCGGACTGGCTGCGTTTGTGTTAGATTAGATTAGATTAGATTAGATTAGTCAACTTAGACAACTTAGGCAACTTAGACAACTTAGACAACTTAGACAACTTAGACAACTTAGACAACTTAGACAAATTAGACAACTAAGACAACTTAGACAACTTAGATAACTTAAAACAACTTAAACAACATGAACAATTTGAACAACTTAAGTAATTCAAAAATCATGCTGCTGGATCTAGCTAGTCTTTTCTAAAAAGTACGCACAACTGTCCTGAAACACCATTCTTTTTTGTTAATTTTTTCCTGTCGTTTAGATTTGGTCTGTCAATTTTGGTTAGCAAATCAGCAATCAAGGTCTGCTATTTATCAACGGTAGATTTAACTGAAGTTTTTAACTAATTCAACCAAAAAATAGCTGTTTCACCAGCTAATTGGTTATAGTAAATGGTAATTGTTAGATGGAACTCATTTCCGTGAGTCTTACATTATAGTTGATATCTTGGCTTTTTTTTTGTTAGGTCCTATAAATAAATGTTAACAATGAGTGTATCCCGCTTACTCCGATGGGCATTAACATGGTATTACCCAGCACAAGCTGGGTCCAACCTCAATTTTCAAAAAACCAACCGTTACTTGTCGCGTCCACTTTTGCTTGTATTTTCTCGTTTTTCCCCGAACTTCCCATCCAACGGTCGCACTCAAACTTTGGGTCAAGTCGCCGCGACGAAAGTCAACACCAAAACAGAGACCGGCAGTCCAAACCGGCCGGGTCATAAGAAGAAGAATATTCTTTTTTTTTTCGCGGGAAGAAATTGAACCGTTGATAGTTTGCGCAATTTTTGACGTTTCTCTGCCGGCGATGATCATTTCGAGGTCTGGACTGGCGTAGTAAATAAACACTAATCCATGGTCCGCGCGGAGGGGAAAATAAATAAACACAAATAAATAACAAAATGCGATCGTGATCTCATTCCTGCTTCCTTCTGGGTTGAGTCGTTGGTCAACAGAACAGAAGAGTTGGAACTGTTGGTCGCCGACGAATTCGGAGTCGATGACGTTATCCGAAGAGTTGTTGAACATTTGGCAGTTGAATCATTCTCAATTGTAGCCGCGGATGTCTTGAATGAATCTCCACCAGCATAAGTTGCTGAACAACTTCCAGAACTTGTCGACAAAGTGCAGAAGACCGACCACTCCTAACCAGTTAACTCGAGGAGGGATTTGCATAACAAGTGAGGTTAGGCGAGCGTCGTCTCGTTGGCGACGGCCAAGTCAAGTTCATTGCTCAAACCGTCATTATTATGATCCAACAATGGCAATTTATTTTTATATCCATGGGCTAACGTCTTCTTCTTTCTTCTTCTATTTTCAGCGTGAGCGATTCATTCGACGACGACGAGTAGAGGAGCCAGCAGTGCTGCCAGCTGGCTTCGACGACGACGACGGTAGTGTGAAGTGTTGCCCGGTAGTCGGTAAACAACGTGTGCTATTGGTAGATTAAAGATCTGAATCGAGGTTGTGTGAGTGTGTGTGAAGTGCATCCTCAGTGAATCTCCTCAAGATGTGGACATTGGGTCGCAGGAGAGCTGGAGGCGGTGGTGATAGGATGGTCCTGGCACCACTGGCGGTTCTGGTGGCCACCCTCAACGTGCTGGCCGCGCAAAGTCTGAGTAAGTATCGGGAGCGGGGTTTGGGGTGGTTATCGATTTAAGGATGCTTGACTCTTTATCGATGCTATCGTGCGGCGTGCGATCTTAATGGGTTCTCGGTTGTGTGAGGTGGGGATGTTTAGGGATCATAAAAGTGGATAATGTTTAGACGACAAAGGCATTCTTTCAGTGTGGGGAGACTGATATTGATAATCTATTTTTGGAAGAGGGTCATAAAATATTTATCAACTTAAATAATTTATTCCCTTGTTCCTTTTTGGGTTCGCTCAGCATTTTTCCAAATATTTCTTGTGAACATTTATATATTTTTAACAAGAATCTCCATCAACAACACTTCATTAAGGTCTATTAACTTCTCTCTTTTTTTGCGAATCGGTTAATGTGAAACTTCAGTTCAACTAAAGAATTTCTGATCTCGACAGATTGCTTGATTTTGACTGAGCGTCTACAAATAATAGAACCTCGTAACTTACGGCATTTTCCTTAAAGGTGCTTCCAAAGACTCGAGTCGTGGTGTCAATATGGCGCTGCCTTCCCGTTTCACCTTAAGGTCTTAAAATGTATTCCTTCTACCATTTGTTAGCCATGTTTTTTTTCAGAATAACAGCGAAAAACTTGATTCAGATTGCATTAATTGAAAAAAAATTTCTACGAATTGTTGCTCCAAGAATGAACGACACCATCTACAATCTTAAATGACAGTTCAATTTTAATTTAATTTGATTTACAAGATTTTCTTAAGTTTCTTAAGTTCTTAAGAATTTACTGCTGAAGAATATTTGCATGTTTACAAACTATGTCTAAGAAAAGTTTACGCCATGTGACGTATTAGTTAAATCAAAATTTCTTCCCAAAATCATGAAAGTAATTTCTGAATTTCGTTTTACCGATATTCCGTGCATGATGGATGAGAGTCAAGGTCTCTTTCGGATTTCTCTTCTCCATCCATCGTTAATTGATTAGCATTTTTCTTCATAAGTTGTTTGTCCAAATTCATGCGTTTGAATGACATTTTCAGAGAATAGACCATTCCCCAGAAATCCAGTCGCCAGATTGGCCCATTCCTCAAGAAGTTGTTGTTTTACCATTTTTATGAAAATAATGATATCTACTCTTTTTTGGTATCTTTTAATCTTATATCTTGAATTCTAAATATCTAAAATTCTAGAGATTAAGAAATTTCTAAATCTGATCAAGTAACCTAGAAATCTAGAAATTTAGAAATCTTTAAATATTATCTAGAAATCTTAAAGCCTAATCTAGAAATTTAGAATTCTAATCTAGAAATCTAGATTTCAAAAAATTTTGAAATCTTGAAATCAAAAGGTTCCTAGGGATCTAGGAATCATGGTTGTTAACGATAAAATTAGCGAGGCTCGATAACGATAATCGATCGTTATCTTTATCGTTATTTCTATAATTCTATCGGCGATAATCTTATCCTCGATAATGAACGATAACTCATTTTAAAAATCTATCTTAAATTGACTTGATTCAATCAAATTATGTTAAAATTTCGGTGCTTTCACTTAGAATATATATTTTTTAAATGTACTAAGTTTCAAGGTATAAATACTCACAATTGTTCACAAAATACCGTATTTTTTAAAAGTACTCAAATTTTCATAATTTGCCTTAAAAGTATCAAACGAAGCGAAATTTTGTGTACTTTTTCACTTCATGAAAGTTTTTTTCAACACTAAAATTTTCACAAAATACCGTATTTTTAAGAAAATACTCATATTTACAAATATGCAATATGGGTATCAAACGAAGCAAAAATTTGTATGCTTTTCACTTCATGAGAGTTTTATTTTTAAATGCGGAAATTTTCACTAAATATCGTATTTTTTCGAAAATACTCAAATTTTCAAAATTCGTAATATGTGTATCAAACGAAGCAAAATGTTGTATGGTTTTTCATCTTATTATAGTTTTTTTTTTGAAAAAAAAAAACTAAAATTTTCTCAAAATGTCGTATTTTCTCAAAAATACTAATTTTTAAAATTTGCTATGTGTGTATCATATATTTAGAAACGAAGCAAAATTTTGTATGCTTTTTCACCTCATTATAGTTTTTTAGAAACCTAAAAATTTCACAAAATACCGTATTTTTTGTAAGGTGAAAAAGCATACAAAATTTCGCTTCGTTTGCATTTTTCGAAAATTTGAGTATTTTCGAAAATAGGGTATATTGTGAAAATTTTAGTTTTTTTGACTTCCTCACCTAACTGAGGCAAGGCTATAAAATCACTCGAAAATTGAACTTCTTAAATATACCTTCTAGATATACCTTCACGTATATCGACTCAGAATCAAATTCTGAACAAATTTCTGTGGGGATGTGTGTAGACATGATTTTTTTCCACACGATTTTCTCAGAACTGGCTGAACCGATTTTGGCCGGGTCAGCCTTATTCGATTCGTTTTGGGGTCCCATAAGACCCTATTAAAATTTATTCTGTTTAGTAAAGTATTTAAAAAGTTATGCTAAGAAAAAGATTTTTCTATCTACAAAATAGGATGATTTTTTGCATAACCTCAAAAGGCCGGGTCTTTTTGTTTACGTGCGAGAGTCGCGCCAGATGCGAAACGCCCGGTAGCCACATTGCTTCAAATGAGAGTCTGCATGTTTTCTGGAAAAGTCTGTATCAGGTATATATTTTTTTCATAAACTTATTTTCATTATTACTTTGTAAATGTGAGGAAGGCACCAACCACCTAATGGTGGATTAAGAAACGTTGTTTTTTCCTAAAAAAAAACAATAATAAGGTGAAAAAGCATACAAAATTTTGCTTCATTTGATACACATATTGCAAATTTTTAAAATTTGAGTATTTTCGAAAAAAGTGTGGTATTTTGTGAAAATTTTAGTATTGTTCAAAATAGAATCTTTAATTTAAATAACCATTATCGTTATCGTTAGACGATCATATTATCGACGATAGTTTTATAAATTAACAACCTTGATAGAAATGTAGAAATTTGTAAATCTAATCTAGAAACCTAGAGGTCTAGAAATCTTGAAATCTAATCTAGGAATCTTTAAATCTTATCTAGAAATCCAGGGATCTAGAAAGGTAGAAATCTTTAAATCTAATCTAGAAATCAAGAAATCAAGAAATCAAGAAATCAAGAAATAAAGAAATAAAGAAATTTGGAAATCTGGAAATCTAGAAATCTAATAATGTAGAAATCTATAAATCGAATTTCAAAATCTTGAAATCTGGATACCTGGAAATCTAGAAATTAAGAAATCTGGAAATCAAGAAAATTAGCGAACTAGAAATCTAGTAATCTAGAATTCTGGAAATCTAGAAAACTGCTATCTGGAAACCTGGAAATTCCAAAATCTAGAAATCTAGAAATATCTAATTCCAGAAATCTGGATATTCCAAAATCTAGAAATCCAGAATTTTAGAAGAATGAAATTTAGAAATCTTAAATCTTAGAAATTTGAATCGATGAATCTTATAAAATTAACATGTAAATCTCTAGAAAATGTGCCTTATTTCTATAAGTAAAATAACAAATATAAAATTTCTGGGGAATGGTTCATTCGTATAATATTTTTTTGTGTGCTAGAGCACTGACATTAATTAGACAGCGCTGAACTTTTTTTTTAATTCGCGATTTATAAAAAATATGCACAGATGTATTGTAAATTGTAAAATCAGAAACAGAAAAATTAGAGTGTTAAAAATTCTAACACAAAATATTGCTCCTAAGTCTCCGAAACCCGCTTTGTTATCGTTATGATTATTGTTTTCCTTTCTTTTTTCAGGTGGATTTTATCGCAATTGTATGTCAAAATATCAACAATTCAATTCCGTTTGAGGAAAATCTCCAGAATGAGTCACTCTTTAATTTAATTAAACTAAATTAGTTTCTAAGGAAGACATAATACCCTTTTCTAAATTCGATACGATCAAAATTTTAAAAGAACTTAGAGCTCAATCAAAATAATGTCAAAATTTGGCGTTAATTTTTTGAAAACACTCCCTAATAGTTAAACCTTATTGAGCCCTTACTTGCACATGTCATGAGAAATTAACGTTTAAATAAGTTGCATTGCAATTTTAATAATTAACATCGGGATTTCAATTAGTTTTAAGGATTCTTAAATTGATCCGGTTGTATCTTATTGATCTGAACTTAAATTGGCTATTCAATTTTAATGAGGTTGTAAATTATATGATAATAAGTTCTTCACGAAAACCATTTTTTATATTAAGAAAATTTGGCACGTCGTGTAGATTTGAACTAACACAGCAAAAAAAACCATAATCGATTCCGTTATCAATACAATCAAAATTAAATCTCCACTAATAACACTCCGGCAAATACTGCAAAATTGAAACCGATATGGCAAACACACACATCACGATACCCACTGCACCATGTCATTGCACTCTCATTAATTAATGAGCAATCGAAGCTACGAAGCTCAAATCGGCACGCAAGCATCCACCCACACACACACATATGTTGCACGCAAGCCGATACACGTCAATCGACGTTTTCCATACTGCACCACCGCGCATCATTAATTCCAGCAAAAGTCACTAATTATGTACTCGCTCTTTCCCTCCGTTTTCGATTTAGTCCACTCCCCGCCCAGCATCATCAAGCAGCCGCCGACGGACGAGATGCTGTTCCAGGTGGCGCAAACCGGCGAGAACGACAAACCCTTCATCATCGAGTGCGAAGCGGAAGGTGAACCCACCCCCAGGTAGGTGTTCCGGACTTAATAAGGTTGGGAATCCCTAAAGTAAGAGAGTTCTGGGCGGCTGTTGATTGAATCCTGAACTTTCTTGGAGTGGAGTGTCAATATTGGGAAAGTGTTGACTTTTGGTTCCTTTTTCGAGACTAGGGTTGTTTGACAGTTAGCAAAATAGAAACGGCTACTAATATTCCCTTGCATTCTTTTCGAGATCTGCAATCTGACTAAACCGGCGCCGGTAATGATCAGGCGGTAATGACGGAGCAAGTTAGGCTACACTTTCATTTATTTAGCATTACAAATGAGTCTAATTCCAAGTTTGACTGACATCCCTTTCTTGGAGAAATTTGCATTTCTTAAAGATCTACGTTTGGGCTAGGCGGGCGCCGGTATTGACCAAAATGGCAATGTTGAGTACGATTCAAACTCGATAATTTTATACCTAAAAATCGGGATCCACCCTGATACCAGACACCTTTCTCAAGGGTTACAAACTGTTAGCAGATGTGGCGCCATGTCCCTCAGTGTCCTCGGAAGAAAACTTTCCCCGTAAACTTTGTCCAAGTGGCTCCAGACGCAAATTTTATGGTTTCGGTGGTGGTGGTGACTTTCCCTGCGGGGTTCGCTCTGTGATGAAGGGGAAGGCGTCCGCGGGGAAGATGATCGAAATTTAATTTAATTAAAGTGGGATTCCTGTCTCCTGCTGCTGCTCCTGTGACTATTTACACTTGTGTCCCCTCATTTTCGTCGGTGGCGCCGCAGAGTGTAATGACGTTGTTTCCGATTTTACGCATCCTTCTTCCCAGAGTGAAAGGGGGAGTGGATATTACAAAATCAGAGAGGGGATTGTTATTGCAGGGATTATGAATTGCTGATGATGTGGTTTACATTGTGTCGATCCCCGTTTATGACGGCGGTGAGGGGAGAGTGATTTCACACAATTTTGTTAGAATGGGGATGGGGACACGTTTCGACATTTTCGCTGGACACTGTTAGTTGAAATCGGCTCTCTCCTCTATTTATATCGTGATCGCTTTCGGGCAGCACAAGTTTAATTCGGAGGTGTTGGAAGACATGCTCGATGAAATATTTACGAGAGTTACCCATTCATCGATCGAGCAGCATGGAATTCGACGTTCTAAAAATAGTGCGCGCGAACAATCGCGCCTGTGAATCCAGTGGGGAATGTTTTTGAGCACGGAGAAATTTTGTAATTTAGATTTTTTTTGTTTTTGGTTTTTAAACTTTTGTTTTTCTGTTTGTTAACTCTTCAATTTTTTTTAAATTTCGCTTTTCACACACAAAAATGCATTTTTGAAAAATCTATTTTTTAGATTTTTAAGATGTCAAAAATTGCCATCTTTTGATCTGTGGCACAAGTCGGTCAGAACTCATTTGCAGTGTTGCCAACTTAAAAAATTTTTTTTTTCGAAAAATGCGGAAAAACATTCGAAAAACTTATTTGACTTGTTTTTAGCTGGGTGCTGAATAGTGGTTCGCAAAACGGCCTCAATTTTGAACTGTCAAAGTGGAACCAATTTACTATTCGCCAAAAGTAGAGAGTATTGTAATCGATCATTAAAAATTGTTTCGTTTTTTTTTTGCAAGAATGAAAAGATTGTGGCTTTTAAATACCTGGAGTTGAAGTCAAGAAATCTTAAGAAAGTTGAAAGCAAGATCGTCATTTTTTATAATTATGGAGTCGATGCGGTTGTATCCATCCAGAAGTTGTCTTAATTGTTTGATTCCGTTTGAAAACCTACTGGTTTAGTGAAAATCTACTCTGTTTGTTGGATCAGCTTCGCTATAATTAGCGATGTTTTTTCGTTGGACCAGAAAGAGCTGCAGGATTCCAAAATCAGACATCTGCAACATCGCAGAATGACACTCTAGCCGCAGTTCTTCGTCACCCGTAAAAAAGTAAAACCTCTTCTAACCGATCGAAACTTGAAAACACACACAATTTACCAGCAAAAAATGTCAAAACGAGACAAAATAAAACACATACCACTGATTATAAAAAAGCCCATTTACCAGTAAGAAAAAAGTCATGCTTGTGCTCGAACAGCCTCCTATTTTGTAGATGTAAACAAAGTGGGATCATTCAAAAATCACGTTACGCATTCTCTCTATTCATCACCCAGGTTTTTAGATATAAAATCGAACTTGCAAGTAAAATGTATTTTTTTTTTCATTTTTTTTCTATATGACAAAACTTAAAAAAATTGTACCACCGATAACCGATAACATCGATAACTTTTCATTTAAAAAGTGAAATTGAACAATCATACAATTTTCCGTTTTTCGAACAAAAGTATTTTCACCAATTCTAGATCAAGTCAAACATTTGAAAAGGTTACAAAACTTTTATTTTGAACCATTTCGAATGTAATGGTTAAATTAAAAAAAATCATGATAGTTTCTTTTTTTACGTTGAAAATTAGACGCATATTTGCTACGTTGTCGTTACTTAAAAAATCGACGCTTTTTATGTGTTTTAAAAAAATCCATTGGCCCAATCTAAAATTCAAGAATATTTTTATGGTAGTTTTATGGTACCATCTTGATTGCTTATTGTTTTATTTCGACATTCAAAGCAACCAATAACCATGGGCTGATCAAAAGGTTCCAAGAAGGTGTTATGCCTCGGACATAAAACCTGGTGATCTTAAAAGTCAAACGTCTTTCAGTAAGGTTTTATGAAAGTTTTAATAGAGTCTCGAAAACACGATGGCATGCCAAACGGTTTTATCGCAAGCTTTTTTAAAACCAAAGGGTGTTGTAGCTTTCAAGTGCCATTTGGCATGCAAATTGCTTGCTTAAAACCATGAGCTCCCAAAAAGGCATTTATCGCGGCCAAATAGCAGTGCATAAATATGGCGCTGGTCTAGTTGAATGCGCCGCCATCTTAGTAGAAAAAATAGAAAAAGCAATAACTTTGATTGAAATTTGATAAAAAACACATATTTATGCTGAATTTCGGACACAATAAGCATAGCCATAGAAGTCCAAAAATAATTTGAACATTTTTTTCAGTTATTTGCAATAAAATATTTTTTTTTATGAAAAACTTTAATTACAAAAGAATTATTTTTGATGAAGCGAGTTGTTTTTTTGGCTCTATCTTCCTCACATTCATCGATAAAATTTTAACCGCAGCAATTGAGCCACCTAATGGTAGAATTAAGCTTTCAAATTAATTTAATTACCTTCAATATCATTATCATCATTGAAATGTATGCAAACCATCTCCATATTATCATTTGGCTAGACGAAAATTTATGTTTTGCACATAAAAAAATTATGCTAATATTCATCAGGAAATGATGACAGATTTTGTGTCAAAATTGTGTATTATTACACCAGGAATTGGTGAATATTCATCAGTTGCTGATAAATTTTCATCAGGTTCACATTTTTACACATTTTTTAAGTAAAATTAATCATATAAAGATGTAATATTCAACCAATCAAAATTTCACCTTCCAAAATTAAACTTTTTTTTTCTGTGCCCCAGAATAAAACCTGTTTGGCATGAGACGTTTGAAGACGTATGAAATGACATTTTTCCATAACTCCTGACAAGACTTTAACAAAGGTTTTAATAAGACTTTGAGGAGTTTGTTAAGATTCAATTGTAAACCCTTGGGATCCTACGAAGGTTTTATAAACAGGCCGTAACAACCTTTTGCGGAGGTCCTTTTGCACAGTAAAAAAAATGTGTAAAATTGGTAGGTGTAATTTCGGAAGGTTGAATATTAATTATTTTTTGATGTAATTTAACCTCAATTTAGACTAAAAAAGTGACTTTACACCAGAAAAGTGGTAAAATTACACATTTTTTCAGACATGAAAGATGTACCCCTTCCCAGATGCAATATTACCATAATATTTTTTACTTTGTGGATTTAAGAGGGGTTTACCGGGGTTCTGGGAGGTTGTTACGACTAAATAGTTATAATGTAGTTTTTGGCTGATAGGTTTTATAGCGGTTGTAACAGCTACGATAAAGCCTAAAATGTTACTTGGGGATCTTAAATTTTATGTAAAATATATTTTTTGATTGCGAATTTGATTTTAAATCTTCAAAATAAAATCAAAAAGTTTTTCGACTTTTCTCCTAGTTTAAACAAAAATATATCTTCTGATGATTTTTTTAGAAAAAAATGGCAACACTGAATTTTAACTAACTATTGTGCCATAGCTCAAAAGATGCTACTTATCTAAATCATATTTAAAAATGAGATTTTCCAAACATGTTTATTTTGGGCAATGTAATATTTTGTGTGAAAAGCAAAATGAAAAAAATGACCCTAAGCAATACCTACAACTTTGCCGAAGACGGCAAATCGATCCTTTCTCAAGGTTTTTTAATATTTCAAGCAGCTGCCAAAATTGTATGAAGACTTTTATATAATAATAATATAATAATTCAAAATTATCACCAGTGTAAAGATATTTTTTGTTTCATTTTGTCACATTTCTCATAAAAAAAAAGATTTCAACTAGGGTTGGCAATATTTATTTTCATTTTTTATTTTAAATTTATTCAATCAATTTATTAGGCCTTTGTTTATATTTTTCTTAATTTTTATTCAGTTTTTCTGTGAGCTTTTTTTAATGGAAACAATGGAATTTTTTTTTCTTTTTGAAATTGTAAAAATTGCAAAAAAACTACTATTCTTATTTTTGAAAAAAATATTAAAATTTCAAAAATGACAAAATAAAAACAAAAAAAATTATTTAGCCTTTTTCAAAATTTCGCATATGCAAATTAAATAATTAATTAAAAAAACTGATAGCAATTATTACATTATAATTAAAATTATTGTCAAAAAAATCACTTTCAGAACATCAACACTTTCTTTCCGTGCACACTTTTGCAATGTAAATCAATTTACAACCTGCAGGCACGCGGCCAAAATCACTTACTGTAATTTCCATCCGAAAGGATTGTTTGGAATGAAATTGATAAAAACAAAAAAAAAGTAGTTGGTAACTTACGAAATGATTTTTCAAAGCATAGTTAAAAAAAAATTCCTTATTTTATAAATTGTAAAGAAAAATACCTAGAACACTCATACCATTTTACCTTTGCCAAATTTTAGAATAATGCCTTAAAACTTATTCAAAAATATCAGGTTTCGCAATTGTTAAATTATAATTATTATTATTGTCAAAAAAATCACTTTCAGAACTTCAACACTTTCTTTCCGTGCACACTTTCGCAATGTAAATCAATTTACAGCCTGCAGGTTCGCGCACAAAATCACTGACTGTTATTTCCATCCGAAAGGATTGTCTGGAATGAAATTGACGAAAACAAAAAAAATAAAACTTGCCAATAAAACATAAAGCATCCATCCACCCAGACAAATCGCGTCTGCGTTCGGTTGGTTGGAAAATGCCGCAAAAAAGAAGCCTCGGGGAAAAACTACTACTTTCCATTATTTTTTTTTGGTTTGGATTGGGTTTTTCTACTGGGTGCAGTAAAGACTAGACTGACGGAGGCCGGATCAGGATCAGACTTTGCGTCTAGGCTAGACGAACTTGGCTCGAAGCTTCCGGAACTGGGAGTTGGTCCCTTTTTCCAGTGATTCATTGAACAGTGAAAAAAAACTCAGTATTTTTTTTCACTGAGAAATGATTTCAAAACTCGTTTTGTTCAACTGTGTCATCCTGAAGGATGAGTTGGGCAAATATTTTACCAACCGAGCAGTGGAAGCCACCATGGCGAAGGATGACGAAATCTGAACCTGGAAAGGAGCAAAGTCGGAGAAATTACTCACGCTGATGGACGGAGTGTGCAAATATTTGCTCGTAGTACGTGTCCCGGAAACCCTGGGAAGGAAACTAATTTCATTCTTTCTGTCAGAAAGTGAGGTTTCCAGTAGTGTTGTGGGGTCGTCGAAACTTGATATACGAGATTGCGTTGCGTTGTGGATGGGAGATTGCTTTTTCCGGAATTTTCTCACTGTTCCTTGTTTTTGGGGTAAAACATACAAGTCGGAAGTCTCCGTGAAATTGGGTCGAGCCTAACAAAGGCAAGATTTGACAAAAGGTATCAATTTCTGACCCTAATCTGAGATTCTCATTTGACATCATTTCCTTCAATTAGGTTAGATGTCAATTTTATAGATTTATTAGCAGTTCTTGGAATCATTTTCATGTTTTCAGAAGTTACATGCGATGAATCACTTCACCTTTCAAAATGTTTCAAATTTCCTTATTATTAAAAAAACGACAAAAAGTTTCACACCAGACAGCATGATTTATGCTTTTCCAACCTCCCTAAAACAAACAACACAACACGAAAAACACGAAAATCGGTGAAAATCCACACCACCCGAAAACAAGCCAGTCGGAAAGTGTTCAATCAACGCCAAACGAGGCCTGAGTTGAGAGTTGATCGACCCCCCTCCCCGGGAAAAATGTCATAAATTATGCAATGGCCTCTGGCACCGGTTCTGGTCCAAAACACCCCGAAATTGGCCCTACGGTCAAGACCACACACACACACACACACACTCTGCAAAATGATATTATCGGGCTCGGAAATTATGGCTGTCAAAGGTTGCACCACAATTTCTCATTCGGGTGAATGTTGGCAAGTGCAGCAAAAAAGGGATTATCTTTTTTGGAAGTGAATGTTTAGGATTTTTGATTTCAACCTGATTTAGCAAATATTTTTTGAAGTTTATGTCCCTCGACTCTGACCGCTGACAAGGGGAGGAAGTGAATCAAAAAATTAAAAAATATAACAAATTACATGTCATGGAATCAACATTTTTATGTTAAAAATGTTTTCAAATGCATAGAACACCAGATTAGCTGTTTTTCAAAAATTTGTATTCAAAAAATATACTTTGAAAAATTGAGAACAAAAACGTTTTGCGGTACTGTACATTGAAATTTCTCAAAAAATCATTATCATGTTTAAAAAAATTATCAATGCAGGAAAATGCATTTTAAATAGTGTATAGTCTATTTCCAAAAAAAAATGAAGGTTTTTGAAAAAAAAAAACAGTTGCTTACTGATATTTCTTAAGCTTACAAACCCTTATTTTTGCTTCTAAAACAAAAAATATAAATCAATATTATATTAAGTGTCCCATTCAGCTTAAGGGTGCACACTGCACAGCAAGGAAGTTGTTTTTGTTTTATTCCAAAAATGGCCAAACTTATGGATCTAATCCTTAAACAATCTGATTGTAAAAATAGTCAAACTTTGTTGAAAATTATGTTGTGGACTTCAGGGGGTAAATCAAATATTTTCAAATGTGCTTAGTAAAAATCTTGGTGCCAAAAGCTCTGAGTGATGTGCACTGTTGAGCTCAATATTACATTGTTTTTTTTTTTTTGTATTTTAAATAATACTTTTTTCCATAGAGTAGACAGTTAATTTCAGGGCATAGGTTTTTAAAAATATCTTTAAATATAAAATGTATTTCTTATTTTTTAAATGCATAATTTTTTTTATTTAACTCATAACATTTTTCTGTTGCCAAATGTAAGAAAAATTTCTATGAACATATTAAAAAATATCAGGTTTCCGTGATCTGAAATATTTACATTTTTATAAGTCAAACACTCTCCCAATTTGAATGAAAATAATATATCTAACTCAAACCGATCAAATCATGTAAAATTTTCAATGCTTTCACTAAGAATATATTTTTTCCAAAATA